>NW_026521765.1:0-296665 GCF_021234435.1 Artibeus jamaicensis
CGGCGCCCAGGCCTGTCTCTATGGCGGCGTCACATGGGCCTCCGGTGTCCCAGCTCCTGCAACTGACTCTTCTGTTGCCCAGACTGGTAGCTATGGCACCGGCACAGGGGCCGAGGATGTCCCAGCTCCAGTTCCTGACTCCTCTGTCACCCAGGACCGTCACAGGGGCTTGGAGTGTCCGGCTCCCGTACCTGACTCCCCGGCTCCCAGGCCTGTTGCTCTGGTGGCAGCACAGGGGCCGTGTGTGTCCCAGTTCCAGTAGCTGACTCTGCCGCTGTCTGGTGTTTCAGCGTCGGTCACAATCTCTGGTCTTTTAATTTCATAAATGCTGGGTAACCGATGGTTTATTGTGCTGTTTCTCTATAGATCTGCCAGGATTTTCACCCATGAGTACAGGAACTAGCATCAGCTCCATCCTACTCCGTCGCCATCTTCCCAGCATCCTCTGTTTGAGGTCTTTATTCAGCGAATATTCATCATTTTGGTGAAAAAAAGTAAAACTGTTTTCAAAATGAAGAAGAAGGATCTAGTGGGTATAAAAGAAGCATAAATTAAAATTCATTGTAAAGCAATTCTCTGCATGAGTCAGTTTGATATAAAAACAAGAACTGATATACACTGGATAGACACTGATAGACACTGGAAATATTTGAGTGAAAAAAAGACCAAGAGGTTCAGAGTCAGAACATGCAAGTTCAGGCCTCACTGTGGCTTACCTGCTTGTGATATTGAACAAAAGCTCACATTCATCAGCCTCTGTTACCTTGCCTATGAAAAGGGAATCACAATATCTACCTTGCTTCACTCACAAAGTGGTTGTTAAAATGAGACTATTAGATACACTTTTCCTCCTCACACAACCAAAAGAAGGACAACAACAAATTTAAAAACAAAAAATAACCAGAACTGCCATAAAATTGAAGAGTATGGAAATCAGACAACCAAGGAGTTAAAGAAGAAACATTCATCCAGACTGGTTGTAGGGACTGAGATGGGCAGCAGGAGAAGACGGGACAAGCAGCAAGGTGGTGGCTGGAGAACTGGGCAGGTGAGGCAATGATTGGTGGTCCCAGATTTGCACATGGATAAACCAGGGAAAACAACTTGGAAGCAAGACCATGCAACCCAGTGCCCCAGCACTGAAAATAAAAACCTCAAAACCTCTGGCTGTAAAAACCTGTGGGGGCTGCGGTGACAGAAGAAATACTGAGCCTCAGAGGAGAGTTCATTGAACAGATGTGAAAGATCCTAGGTCTTACACAAGTCCACCCACTCAGGAATCAGCACCAAAAGGTCTAAGTTGCTGTGGGTAGCAGAGGAAGTGACTGAAAGCTGGCAGAGAGGCAAGCAAAGGGCATTGTTCCCTCTTGGACCCCTACCCAATTACAACGCCACAACGCAGAACCTAGATTGCCCTGCTCTGGTGAATACCAAGGCACCACCCCTTACTATGTAACAGGCACTCCCAGGGGGAAAAAAAAAACCCAGCTCAAATGAAAGAACAGATCAAAGTTCCAGAAAAAAATACAGCAATGAAGAGCAGCCAACCTGTAAGATGAACAGTTCAAACACTGGTAATCAGGTTGCTCATAGAAATGGTTGAGTAGGGTCACAAAATAGTGGAAAAAGTGAAAACTATGAAAACTAAAATAAAGGCAAATGTACGAGGACCCAACAGTGAAGGGCAGGAAACTGATTTGGAGCAGAAGGAAGAAATTAATATTCTTTCTTCAAAATGAAGAAACAAGAATTCAAAACAATGAGAGGCTTAGGAACCTCTGGGGCAACTTTAAACACTCCAACATCTGAATCATAGGGGTGCTAGAAAGAGAAGAGGAAGAGTAAGAAATTGAAGACTTACTAAAAAATAATAAAGGAGAACTTCCCTAATCTGGCAAAGGAAATAGATTTCCAAAAATTCCAGGAAGCTCAGAGTCCCAAAGAAGTTAGACCCAAGCAGGAACACACCAAAGCAATCAAATCATAATTACATTACCCAAGGTTAAAGAAGAGAATTCTAAAAGCAGCAAGAGGAAAAGAGTTACCTACAAAAGAGTTCCTATAAGACTGTCAGCTGATTTCTCAAAAGAAACCTTACAGACAAGAAGGGGCTAGAAAGAAGTATTCAAAATCATGAAAGGCAAGGACCTACATCCAAGATTACTCTATCCAGCAAAGCTATCATTTAGAATGGAAGGGCAGATATAGTGCTTCCCATGTAAGGTCAAATTTAAGGAGTTCATCATCACCAAGCCCTTATTATATGAAATGTTAAAGGGACTTAGCTAAGAAAAAGAAGACCAAAACTATGAACGGTAAAATTACAGCAAATGTATAACTATCAACAGCTGAACCTAAAATCAATGACAAAATCAAACTAATCAAACAACAAGAACAGGAACAGAATCATATAAATGAGATCTCATGGAGGATTGTCAGTGGGGAGAGGGAGTGGGGATGATGCAGGGGAAGTATAGGGATAAAGAAGCATAAATGGTAGGTACAAAATAGACAGGGGGAGGTTAAGAATAGTATGGGAAATGAAGAGGCCAAAGAACTTACATGTATGACCCATGGACATGTACTAAGTTGGGGGATTCTGGTGGAATGGGAGTGCAGGGTGGAGGGGAATGTAGGGGAGAAAAAAATGGGACAACCATAATAGTATAATCAGTAAAATATACTTAAAAAATGAGACTAACAATGCAAAAGTACTGCTTGGATCCTTGAAATAATTGTGGGAAAATTACCTCAGGTACCTTGAAGAATTTGAGGCTCAGACAGATTAGGTCACCTTCCCCCGGATCACATGGTTACCAAATGATGAAGCAACCTGTGCACTGAGAGACAGAACTAACCCTCCTCCAGGGGTTATGCATGTCCATAGGTATATTTTAGAGCTTTGCTACTCAAAGTGTGATCTGCTGACCAGCAGCATCAAAACCATCTGAGAAATTCCATGTCTGGACCTGATCTAACAATACAGAATTTGTGCTTAAACAAGAGTCTTTAAATGATTCATATCAATGTTTGGGAATTAGAGTCTAATGTACAGTATATATAATGTATAGTAATGAGTAGAACTTTTCTATTGGCAATAAGAGTACTATATATGAGTTTGTCATCTAAACTGTTGCTACTAGTTGCTCTGCAGAAAAAGATGCTATTTAACTTTCCTTAACTCAAAAGTTCTTAAATCATTCATTTTTCCTCAACACCAATTAACGCGACTAATAATTAATGCTCTGTGAAGCATATTTTGAAGCAGGCTGAATGCAAAATGTAAATGTGGGCTCCTATATTAAAAAGTTATTAAAAATCCTGAGACAGTGGTAGCATTAAATTGACTGTGGGGCCCTTCTGAGCAAGGGGCCTTGGGCAAGTGTCAGATCCGTGAAGCTGGGTGGCCTTGCTTTGGAGACTACTTAAGATTATGAAGAGCTGCAAATGCAGTAAGAGCACACCAGAAGGACTGTGGGAGAGAGCAAGGATTGTTATGTTTTATTGTTAAAAATTTACCCGTAGTAAATTTTTAATAACTTCAGATTCTCACTAGAAGTTATAACCTTGAACTCTGATGCCCACTTTTCAAAAGTTAGGTTGCTGAAGTTAGTATTTGTGAAGGACTGCTAAGGGAACAGAGATGTGGCCAGGCTGTAGCTTGGGGAGCGTTTGGGGCTGTGGCCTGGAGCTGGTCCAGGTGGGCAAGGCTGTGCCATTGATGTGTCAGGATTGGCATTTGAAATGATAGCAGACAAGGATTTCTTCTGTGTGAATCTCCTAGTCTAGCCTTCATAGGGCTTCCTCTGAGATCTTCAAATCATTGTCTAAATAACTACCCTGAGATGTCTACTTTAAATTCACTGGAGAGCTGCCATTTACTAGGTGAGGGCTGCTCTCCTCGCCTCATCCCCATCACACACTGTCACCATTACATGTTCCTTTTTCCACAAACTGGAATCACCCTTGGAGAAGGCCATTCCACATGTACGTACCTCTGGGCTAGTGATGAGACCTGTTGGAAGTGTGTGGAAGCTGCATCTCACTATGATCCCATGTTGTGATTTCTATGAGAAATGCTGTAAGAAGAAAGAGCATGGGACAGCATAACTAGTAGTCAGAGTAATACAAGTTAAAACCACAATGAGATATCACCTTACACCTGTTAGAGTGGCTTTCATTAATAAATCCACGAATGGCAAGTGTTGGTGAGGATGTTGAGGAAACCCTTGTGCACTGTTGGTGGGAATGAAGATTGCTGCAACCACTGTAGAAAACAGTATGGAATTTCTAAAAAAAATGAATCTGCCTATGACCCAGTAAATCCACTCCTGGGGATTTATCTGAAGAAATACGAAACACTAATTCAAAAATATATATTCAGCCCTTTCTGGAGTAGCTCAGTGGACTGAGTGCAGGCCTGTGAACCAAAGAATTGCAGTTCAATTCCCAGTCAGGGCACATGCCTGGGTTGCAGGTCAGTTCCCAGCAGGGGGCACACCAGAGGCAACCATACATTGATATTTCTCTCCCTCTCTCCTTCCCTTCCCCTCTACAGATAAATAAATAAAATATTTTATATATATATATATATATATATATATATATATATATATATATTCACTCTTATGTTCATTGCAGCACTATTTACAATGGCCAAGTTATCAAAGCAACCCAGGTACCTGCCAATAGACTAGTAGATAAAAAAGTTGTATATAGTGCATATATAACTGATTATTTTTCAGTCATAAAAAAGGAAATCTTTCCATTTGCAACAACATGGATGGACACAGAGATTCTTATGCTCAGTGAAATAAGTCAGTCAGAGAAAAACAAATACCATAATGTGCAACCCAAAGAGCAAAATAAATCAACAAACAAAACTGAAAGACACTCATATACTCAGAGTGAACTGGTGGTTGCCAGAAGGGAGGTGATTGGAGAACTGGGTAAAGAGGTTAAGTGAGTAAGAAGTACAAATTAATAGTTACAAAATAACCTTGGAAATGTAAGTACAGCATAGGGAATATAGTCAGTAACTATGTGTGGTGCCAGATGGGATACTGGAAAAATCCAGAGGGGATAAAGAGGGGAGTGCTATGTTAAGTATATGATTGTGTAACTATAAAGCTATACACCTGAAACCAATACAAAATAAAATTGAAGGAAATAAGAAAGAAAGAGGAGCACAGGAGATTAGTGTTAGTGTGTTACTGAGAATGTTCTTATAATATGATCGCAATCTACGTGACCTGTAGGGAAGATACTCTCAGGATTTACAAGCCCAAAAACTGGCACTTTAGAAAAAACAGCATGATTTTACCTTGTAAGTCTAGAACGTCATTTTTTCCTTCTTTGTGCTGCTAGAAAGCTCAAGGTTAAGTTTTTGAGCTATATTTGCTAGTATATAGAACCAGATGGTACACATTTTTGTATTTTGCCTTACCTATGATTTTTCTACTTTTTTACCCACATTTTCTTTTTAATTTATTATTATTACTATTTTATTTTTTACAGCCTTATTGAGGTGTAGTCAGTATGAAATATATTTCATATGTTTTTGTACAATGTATAATTTGATCATTTCTGACCCATGCATATACCTGTGAAGCTGGTGCCACAGTCTATGTGATGAACATGCCCTGAAACCCTATTCCCTTTTGACTCTCTGCAGTCCCTTACTCACCTCCACCCCTCCACTTCTGGTCGCCTTCCAATGCCAGGGAACCCCTATTTTGCTTTCTCTCCCTTTTTTGGTGGGGAGGGGGGTCTGGCATCTTTCAGTCAGTGTTATTGTTTTGGAAATGTATCCATGTCATAGAAAGGATCAATACTTATTCTTTTTTTCTTTTTTTTAAAAATTATTTTATTGTTGTTCAATTACAGTCATCTGCATTTACTCCCTACTACTCCCCACCACCCCAGCCAAACCCACCTCCCTCTCTTGCTTCCATGGCCCTCCTTGTTTTTCTTCATGTGTCCTTTATAAGTTGTTCCAGAAAACCCTTCCTCCCATTGTCCCATCCACCCTCCTCTCTAGTTACTGTCAGATTGTTCTTAACTTCAATGTCTCCAGTTATATTTTGCTTGTTTTTTTCTTTTGTTGATTATGTTCCAGTTAAAAGTGAGATTATATGTTATTTGTTCCTCACCACCATACTCATTTCACCTAGTATAATGCTCTCTAGTTAAATCCATGCTGCTGCGAAAAGTAGGAGATCCTTCTTTCTTTCTGCTGCACAGTATTCCATTGCATAAATGTACCACAGTTTTTTCATCCATTCATTTACTGATGAGCACCTAGGCTTCTTCCAACACTCAGCTATTGTAAATTGTGCTGCTATGAACATTAGGGGGTACATAGGTTCTTTTGAATCCATGTTTCAGGATTCATAGGGTATAATTCCAGCAGTGGAATTGCTGGGCCAAAAGGCAGTTCCATTTTTAGTTTTTTTGAGGAGATTCCATGGTGTTTTCCACAGTGGCTGCACCAGTCTGCATTCCCACCAACATTCCTGTGTACTAGGGTTCCTTTTTTTCCACAACCTTGGTGGCAGTTGTTGTTTGTTGCTTTGCTTATGATGTCCATTCTCAATGGTGTGAAGTGGTATCTCATTGTGGTTTTAATTTGTGTGTCCCTGATGGCTAATGATGCTGAGCATCCTTTTGAATGTCTCTGGGCCCTCTACATGTCTTCCTTGGAGAAATGTCTGTTCAGATCCTTTGCCCATTTTTAATTGGATTGTTTGTCTTCCTGGAGTGGAGTCGTGTAAGTTCTTTGTATATTTTGGAGATCAAATCCTTGTACAAGGTATCATGGGCAAATATATTTTTCCATAGGTTTGGTTCCCTTTGAATTTTGCTAATGTTTTCTTTAGCTGTTCAGAAGCTTCTTATTTTGATGAGATTCCATTTGTTTATTCTTCCCTTTATGTCTCATGCTGAAGGGGACATATTGGTGAAATATTGCTGTGTGGAATGTTTTAGATTTTCCTGCCTATGTTCTCCTTTAGGACTTTAATGGTGCCATGGCTTATATTTAAATCTTTTATCCATCCTGAGTTTATTTTAGTGTATGGTGTAAGTTGGTGGTCAAGTGTCATTTTTTTTTTCGTGAAGCTGTCCAGATCTCCCAAAACCATTTGTTGAAGAGGCTATTTTTACTCCATTTGATGCTTCTGTCCCCTTTGTTGAATATTAATTGATCATAGAGACTTGGGTTTATTTCTGGGCTCTCTGTTCTGATCCATTGGTCTATGTGTCTGTTCTTATGCCAGTAGCAGGCTGTTTTGATTACAGTTGCCTTGTAGTACAGTTTGATATCAGTTACTGTGATCCCACCTACTTTGTTCTTCTTTCTCAAAAATGCAGCTGCTATTTGTGGTTTCATATAAATTTCTGAAATGTTTGTCCTATATCTGTGAAATATGTCATTGGTACTTAAACAAAGATTGCATTAAATCTATAAATTGCTTTGGGTAGTATGGACATTTTGATGATGTTAATTATTCTAATCCATGAACATGGTATATGATTCCAATGGTGTGTATATTACTTAATTTCTTTCTTCAGTGTTGTGTACTTTTGAGTATAGGTCTTTTATCTCCTTGGTTAGGTTTATTCCTAGGTACTTTATTTTTCTTGTTGCTATATCAAATGAAATTTTTTTCCTGAGTTCTGTTTCCAATATTTCATTGTTGGTGTACAAAAATGTCTTTGATTTCTGAATACTGACTTTGTATTCCACTGTTTTTCCAAATCCATTTATTAGGTCGAGTAGCTTTTTGGTGGAATCTGTAGGGTTTTCTATGTATGGTATCATGTCATCTGCAATCAATGATCGTTTTACTTCCTCCTTTCCAATTTGTATGCCTTTTATTTCTTCCTCTTGTCTGATTGCTGTGACTAGGACTTCCAATATTATGTTGAAGAAAAGTGGTAAAGCAGACATCCTTGTCTTGTTTTGGATCTTAGTGAGAAAGTTTTTAGTTTTTGTCCTTTGAGTATAATGTTGGCTGTTGTTTTTTCATCTGTGGCCTTTATTATGTTGAGGTATGCTCCCTCTACTCCCACTTTGCTGAGCATTTTTATCATAACTGAAAATTTTACCTTAAATATTTTTCTGCATCTATTGATATGATCATGTGATTTTTGTCCTTGCTTTTGTTTATGTGAGGTATTATGTTTATTGATTTGTGAATATTGTACCATCCTTGCATCCCTGGGATGAATCCAACTTGATCATGGTGTATGATCTTTTTGATGTATTGCTAGATGAGGTTTGCCTGTACTTTGAGGAGGATTTTAGCATCTATGTTCATCAGTGATATTGGCTCATAGTTTTTTTTCTTTGTTGTGTCTTTGGTTTGGGGATTATGATGATGCTGGTCTGACAAAAAAGAGTTGGATAAAAATCCCTCTTGTAGAATTTTTTTCGGAATAGTCTGTGGAGGATAGGGGTTAGCTCTTCCTTAAATTCTTTGTAGAATTCTCCTGTGAAATCATCTGGTCCACGGCTTTTGTGGGTCGGGAGTTTTTTGATTACTGCTCCCATTTCATCTGCTGTTATTGGTCTGTTCAGGCTTTCTGCTTCTTCCTTGTTGAGTTTTGGAAGATTCTATTTTTCTAGAAATTTGTCCATTTCACCTAGGTTTTCAAATTGTTTGACATACAGTTCTTCATAGTAATTTCTTACAATGCTTTGCATTTCTGTTGAATCAGTTGTAATTCTCCTGTTTCATTTCTGATTGTGTTTATTTGGGTCATCTCTCTTTTTTTTTTTTTTTTGCTTGATAAGTATGCTTGAAGTCTCATAAATTTTGTTTATATTTTCAAAGAACCAGCTTATGGATTTATTGATCCTTAGACTTGTTACTTTAGTTTCTGTTTCATTAAAGTCTGATCTGATCTTGGTTATTTCCTTCCTTCTACTAGCCCTAGGTTTAGTTTGTTGTTGTTCCTCCAGTTCTTGCAAATGTAGCATTAGGTTGTTTATTTGAAATGTTTCTGGGTTTTTTTTTTAGGTAAACCTGTATTGCTATGCTCTTCCCTTTCAGGACTGCCTTATTTGTGTCCCATAAGTTTTGCGCTGTTGTGAGTTCATTTTCATTTGTTTCCAGAAAGTCTTTGATTTCTTTCTTGATCTCATTCTTAACCAATTAATTGTGTAATAGCATGCTATGCAATCTCCATGAGTGTGAGTGTTTTTGAGGTTTTTTCTTGAGGATAGTTTCTAGTTTCAGGCCCTTTCAGTCTGAGATGTTACTGGATATGATATCAGTTTTCTTGAATTTGTTGAGACTTGTTTTTTGTCCTATCTTGTGGTCTATATTTGAAAATGTTCCATGTGTATTTGAAAAGAATGTGTATTTTGCTTCTTTGGGATGAAAGACTCTCTATATATCAGTTAAGTCCGTTTGATCTAGGGCATTGTTCAATAATGCAATATCCTTATTGATATTTTGTTTGAAAGTTCTATCCGTTTTTGACTGTGGGGTATAAAAATTCCCTAGTATAAGTTTTTTGCTATCTATATCTTTCTTGAAGTCCTTCAAATTTTCCTCATATATTTGGATGCTCTTATGTTGAGTGCATATATGTTTATAATATTTATGTCTTCTTTTTTTGACTTAGATTTGTTTTATTTTCTACTCCAAAATAAACTATAAAGATAATACAAATTTCTGTAACTTTTAAAAAGTAATCTCGATAACATTCCTAATTTTTTATCATAATCAGTACCATTGGGTTATGAAGGGAATATACCTAGAATGCAATAGTGACTATTACCACAACAATTAACAATAAATATACTAGTTTCCATGGCTTTACTAATCTTGAAGTATGTATGGCATTGTGCATTTGGATCTATTTCTTTATGAGTTAAAATATAATTTATTGTCCCGATTCTGGTGAAATATTAGCTAAATTGTTTTATCCCTATACCTAGCTTCTTTATAAAGTAATAAGAAATATAACTGGATCTTAAGACCCTGTAAATTAACAAAATCTGAATGAATTAAGTATAACTTCCTTAATATAAGTTTAATTATAGCACATCTAAGCTTGGCATCATTTCCTCCTTTGTCCTATCATTGACCATTATTAGTTTGAAGATGATGTGGAAGAAAGGTGATGTTCTCACCAATTTCCCTTTACAGCAGGCTCTCATCTTTTGAAAGATGACAATAAGTTTAGTGTTGGTCCATAACTGCTTTTAGAACTTATTTATAAGCCAAGCTCAAAGGCCTCTCCATCCCAGTTTCAAATAAACGTACTTTTTCTAATCTCTGACGGCAGATTCTAGTTACTTTCATTTTGCCATGCATATAGGGGGTGGGCAATGTAGTTGGTTTGAAATTATATAAATACAATATTTATTGACTAAATAAACTTTAAATTGAATCATAAATAGTCCACCCCAACCCACCCCAATTCTGTTCTCAGATTGTGTATATGTCTGTAAGGACACTTAAGTGGACTATACTGAAAACATAGCTTTCATTTTTGTTTATAATATTTATGTCTTCTTGATGGATTCTTTTCTTGTGTATCATGAAGTGTCCTTCTGGGTCTCTTTTTGTGGCATTTGTTTTGAAGTCTATTTTGTCAGATATAAATATTGCTACCCCAGCTTTTTTTCCTGTTCATTTTCTTGTAATATTTTTTCAACCCTTCACTTTTAATGTGTGTAAGTCTTTTGTTCTGAGATGGGTCTCTTGTAGGCAGCGTATGTGTGGGTCATGTTTTCTTATTCATTCAGCAACTATTGATAGTTACTTATGAATAAGGTTATCAATAATAACCTTAAATGTAAATGGATTAAATGCTCTGATCAAAATGTATATGGCTCTGATCAAAATGTATATGGTACATTTTGATCAGAGCATTTAATCCATTTACATTTAAGGTTATTATTGATAGTTACTTATTCATTGCCATTTTACTGCCTTTGTACTTTTGTTCCTTCCTCTCTCACTGTTTTTTTTCCTCTTCTTAAAGCGGTCCCTTTAGCATCTCTTGTAGTGCTGGTTTGGTGGTGGCATGTTCTTTCAGCCTTTTTTTGCTCTGGAAGCTTTTTATTTGGCCTTCCATTTTAATTGAGAGCCTTACTTGGTAGAGTAGTCTTGGTTGCAGGCCTTTGCTTTTCATTGCTTGCAATATTTCTTGCCATTCCTTTCTAGTTTATAATGTTTCTGTTGAGCTGTCAGCTTTGCAGGCAACACCAGGAGTTTGATTTTGATCATTCTATATTTTGGGTTGCCTATCTGACAGGCCAGTAGAGGTGCAGTTAGTGTTTAGAGAGGTGTTGGGTGCTATTAACGTATGGATTGTATGAAAGACCTGGGATTGGGTGAGATGGGGGAGGCCTGGTCCTTGATAGTCTCCCATACTCACTGGTTAGGGAGATAAAAGGAGACAGCAAAGGAGGAGTGAGTGAGGTGAGAGGAAAATCAGGAGAGGTTGGAGCCCTGGGGGCCAGTGAGGAATGGGTTTTCAGAAGGTAATGAGCTGAGTGTCTGTGTCAGGTGCTGCTGAGAAGGCACTGGGGCCTCAGTGGGTGGTGGAGAAGGAACAGACACTAGAGTGAGTTCAAAAGAAGAATGGAGGACAGAGATTATAAATAGCTCTGCTGAAAATTCTGCTTCTGAGATGAGCAGAGAATTGGGACAGGTGATAAGAAAATGGGGTAGAGAGAGCGAGAGAGAGATGCCTTTTTTTTTTAGAGAAAGGCGGTGGTAGGGATAAATGACAGCAAGTTTATATGTTGATAGGAATGATCCCACAAAGAGAGAGGATAGATTATCTCACAGGAAATCCTGATGTGGGACACCCTGAGTTTTCAATATTTAAGTCACTGAAAAGGTAGAAACAGAAGGCTCATTCCCACCACTATTCATCTAAACTCAACAAGCCAGGGAAACAGAGACTAGATACAAAGCCAGTTAGAATAAGAGAATCACTGAAGTAATTCAGAGGCACAAGTGACACTCTGATACCCCAGATAATTTTGTTCCTGTCTACCTGAATTCTCCACATCTGAGGTTCTAAAAAACCAGGCCTTTACAAGACACTAAGTTCCACCTGGGTTATTTCTTACAATTTAAGAGAAAATTATTGTGAACTGAATTTAGATTGTGGACAGAATCTGCCACATCTTGTTCCCAAGGTCAGGAAACAGGTCTTTGTTTTTATTACTTACATCTGTATCCTTAGGAGCTTACAGTGTGGCTGCTACACAGTAGGAGTACAACAATGTTGAATGAATACCAAGACTCATTTAAAAAATTTACTTTTCCCAATTCAAATCCAAACTACAAGGAGATACCACCTCATGCCTGCCAGGATGGTTATTAAAAAGATAAAAGAAAACAACTGTTGAAGAGAATGTGGAGAAAGGGGAAACCTGGTGTAGTTTTGGTAGGAAAGAGCCATTCTGGAAAACTTCAAAAAATTAAAAATAGAATTACCTTATGATTCAACAACCTGTTAGACAGGACAGGGGTCTCAAGGTCTGGGCAGTTCTAAATATCATTTCTTGCTAAATGTTAGAGTGCAACATAGTATTTTGCAAATGCATGTGGAAACAAGATAAGCTGACAGGAACTCAACCAGATGAAAGCATCCAGCTGCAAAAAAGAAGTCAACATGTAATTGACCAAATAATGTATATAAGCAATGGTTAAGTTTCCCTTGTGGGAGGCAGACCTTTGGATATGAATCCCCTGTCTCCCTTACTTTCAGAAAATAAATAAAACTACTTTGTGACAACCACATCTCTTTTTTAAGTAGAGCACTCCAAGTGGCAAACCCCCTGAGTTCAGAAACTATCCCACTTTGGGTATATGTCTAAAGGAAATGAAGTCAGTACCTTAAGGACATGATCTGTATTCCCATGTTCATTACAGCATCATTAACAGCCAGGCCATAAAAACAATGCCTATGGATGAACAGATAATTAAAAACATATAAACTAAGCTTTAGAAAAGAGAAAAATCTTGCCAGTTGCAACAATATGGATGAACCGGGACAACATTATAGTAGATAAGCCAGACACAAAAAGACAAAAACCACATGATCTCAGTTTTACATGGAATCTAACATAGTCAAACCCATAGAAGCAAAGAATGAAACAGTGGTTACCAGGAACAGAGAGGGGGAAATGAAGAGATATTGGTTAAGGGCACAAAGTGATGGTTATATAGGATGAAAAAGTCTAGAGGTTTATTCCACAACGTGGGTTTATAGTTACTAACACTGTACTGAATGCTGGAAGATTGCTGAGAGAGCAGATTTCAGATGCTCTCACCACACACTAACACAAAAATAACTATGTGAGGAGAGAGATATGTTACTTAGTTAGATTGTAGTAACTTATACACCTTAAATATATACAATTTCTATTTAAAAACACTTCCCCACTTCGGCCTTGATTCAGACAAACAAATCTAACATATCTCATGTTTTAAAAATAAAATTTTACAGCATTATTGTAAAATAAAGCACTGTAAAATAAATTGTGCATTATTATAAAATAAAGCACAACAACAGCATAGAGACACACTCGACACTACTGGAAACATTCTAATAAAATTCAAAATTAGGAAACTAGAGAACCCATATTTGACTTGTAAAGATGACAAGGATGGAGGAGTATTTTTCTTTGCAGACTGCTTCATCTTGCTGACTGTGGTACAGTTTACGTTCATCTGAAATTCAAATTCCAAAAAAGACTTTTTAATCTTGAGAACAAAGTGGAGACATCACAAAATTCATATATTTGCCTTAAATATTTGCCTTTAAAAATGGAATAGTTCTCTTTGGACCACCTCTGAAAATACTGGACATTAAAGATACAGAGTTAGGCAGTTAGGCTCTTTGGATCAATGCCAACAGCTCCTGGCAGAAGCTTTTGTGGAAAGTTCACTTTAGAGAAACTGTGCATCATATAAGCTTTGTCCATGAGATGGCGATGTTGTGCTACAAAAGAAAACTTTCCTGTTTACCTGTTAACTCTGAAAACTCAAGAACAATTTTGAAAAAGGAGCTATCTGTTATAACATGAATAGTTTTCGGGGCTCAATATACAGCATGGTGATTACAGTTAAGGATACTGTATTGTATACTTCAGTGTTGCTAAGAAAGTAGATCTTAAATGTTCTTACCACAAAAAAGGAACAGTGATTATATGAGGTGATGGAGGTATTTACTAATGCTATTGTGGTAATAATTTCATAATATGTATAAATATAAATAAATATATGCACATTAAACCATCAGCCACACACCTTAAACTTATAAAATGTTATATATCAGTTATATCTCAATAAAGCTGGGAAAAGGGGGATCATTCTCCCATCCCATGCCACTCCAATTTTTCCATAAAACCAGGAGACTACTTCCCTCTTCTTCTATCTAATCTCATGTTTGTTTGCAAAATATGTGTCCCTATTATTTTCTCAGTATCTTATCTGCTCCAGTTTTATTTCTGAGTTTAATCTTGGCTATCTGCCCTCATGAACATAATTCTGGAGTGATGAGCAGGGATGAAGGGCTGTGATGTGGTATCTAGAACTTCAGATTTCCCTGCCTATCTGGCCAAGTGGCCCCAGATGAAAGCACAGTTATACTCACGGCCATGGCTAGAGCCAAGAAGAACTGCCCTTTTCATGGCAGTGTTCTGAGAAGCAGGCATTCGCTCTTTTGCGCCACATATCATTGTCATTTACTGTGGTAAAATACACTTAACATAAAATTTATTATTTTAATTATTTTCAAATGTACAATACTATGGCATTAAGTACATTCAAATTATGCTACCATTACCTCCATTGTAAAAGGGTACTCTATGACCATTAATTGCTAACTCCTCACACCTTCTCCCCAAGCTCCAGGCATAAAACCATCATTTTGCTTTCTTTATGAGTGTGACTGCTCTAGAAGCTTTGTTTAAGTGAAATCATACAATATAAGGTTTTTGGTGACTGGTTTATTTCACTTGGCTTGATGTTTTCAAGATTTATCTATGTTGTAAAATGTGTCAGAATTTCCCTCCTTTATGAGGTTGAATAATATTTCATTGTATGTATATACCACATTTTGTTTATTCATTCATCTGTTGATGGACACAGGATGTTTTCACCTTTTGGCTATTATGAATATTGCTGCTATGAACATGGGTGTACAAACAGCTCTTTTAGATCCTGCTTTCAATTCTTTGTGGTATATACTGTGGACCCTGAAGAAAAAGATAAGCTACCAAGAAGGGCTCCTAGTGGCTAACTGGGCTAAAACTTAAGAGAGACTAGCAATCATCTCCAAACAGGAATCTCTCACACAAACCATGCTTTAGGAAAAAGCCTGAATTAAACTGCTAACCTCCCACATTGAACTGCCTGCCTCCTACACTCAACTGCCTGCCTGCACTGTGTTCCTGCCAGCTGAGCCAGTCCTTATAAAGGAGTTCCTGGAATCGTTTCAATCAATAGAGATCATATTCCAACCAATCATATATCCAACTAGTCAGAACTGTACAGCTATATCTACATTAGCATCTTCACTGACCAGAGTGGCTCTACCCCAACCAATCAGAACAGTGCTTTTTTTGGGAAGATGTGGAGTCTTCATTTTCATGAGGACAGACCAATCAGGGACCAGGGTGGGGACTTCTTTCTATAAGTTACCTTCCCTCCAGCTCAGAGAGCACACTTGCCCTTTCTATTAAAGACAGAAGACCGTGTTTCCCTTACTTGGGCTTGAGCTGGAATACTGAGGAAGTCCCACCAGACCAGAGCAAATTTGTATGAAACACAGCAGGGCAGAGCAGAGCCGACTGCACAAGGGCCACCTCACAACCTGGCTGTTCTACATCTGTGCTGCTTTATAATTGTGCCGTAACATTAGTGAGCTGTTTTCACAGCTTTGCTATGCATAATTGAGCTATTTGCACTGAGTAAAGCTTTCTTCTTTACTACATTCCAACTTGGGGATTCCCGTTGGCATTGAGTTGGCACCAAAAACCATCAGTTGACAATACCCAGAAGTGAAATTGCTAGATCACATGGTAATTCTACTTCTAAGTTTTTGAACAGTCATCATGCAGTTTTCCATAGCAGATACACCATTTTACATTCCCTCGGGCAATATACAAGGTTTTCAGTTTATTCACATCTTCACCAGCACTTGTTCAGATCACTGTTTTAAGTACTGCCAGCCATGCACACCTAACCTAATGTAGAAAATTAGTTCCCCAACAGTTCTTCACTCAGGACTATCGGCAGGAAATTCTCTTTTTAAAAAATTGTGATATAATTGACATCTAACATTATAATAGTTTGGGGTGTATGACATGATTCAACATTTGTATATACTGCAAAATGATCACCACAATGGGTCTAGTTTAATGTTCATCACCATGCGTAATAGTTACAATGTTTTCTTGTGATGATGTATATTTCATGTGATGATATGTATTTCTTAATAGGATACCTGCCTTATATTTTCCAGAAACTAGGCAGATTATTTATTTTAATCAATTCTTCCACTTCCATCTTTAAGAGATGCTCATTTTAAATAAAATGTTAACTTTTCTTCTTGTCAGGAAGACATTGTAGAATTGTTCAGATTTATTGTTGAAAGTAGATAATATATATGAAAGGAATAACTTGAAAATGTTATATTATTGATTCTCTGGCTAAGTCGTGTTTCAACATAGCTCCAATTTTTCCAACAAGAAGGAGGCAGTCCAGAGAGGTTAGAGCACCCTGTCTCATAGCTAGAGGCAGCAGAACAGGATTGGAACTCAGGCCTGGCTGATTCTGAATCTCCTACCCAGTATTCATGGACTGACCTTTAAGATGTAGACAGTTATACTAAACTTCTATTTCTTAATTTTTAGTAAGTACACAATATGAATCATGGAAGATTCACATAGATACTAGTTCGTTTACCTTATCAAAAAAGCCAGGCTCTGAATTTTACTTTAGCTTTGTTATTTTCCCCCATTATAAGAATTCCATGGTGGAGAAATAGCATTTTTTTTTACTGAAACAATGCTTTTTGCTCTCATCAACTGCAGAATTTGCCAGCTGTTCACTTTAAGATCCATGAAGCTCCCTCCACAGGGGTGACTGTCTTTGACCTGTGTGTTTGGCTGGGACCACTTTTTCATGCTATCTGCTTACAGCACAGTCACTTGCTGTCAGGGGACTCTCTCTCTCGGCATCTGATTCTTTATATATGAATACCCAGAAATGGCATCAAGGGACATATTCTTTAAAAGTAAGATGCAGCCCTGGCCAGTGTGGCTCTGTTGACTGGAGCATTGTTGGTAACTAAAAAGTTGCCGGTTTGATTCCTGGTCAGGGCATGTATGAAAGGCAACCAGATGATGTTTCTTTCTCCCTGCTTCTCTCTCTCTAAAAAGCAATAAAAAAATGTCCTCAGGTGAGGGTAAAAAATAATAAAAATAAGATGCGTGTTGACATAAACTCTGCTTGCTTTGTCCATAAGAATGAAATGCTGTCCTCAGTATTACAGCAGTTTTTAATAATCCTAAGTAGGAGGGAGGGGGAAGATGGCGATGGAGAAGGACGGAGCAGACAGAGCGGATTCCATTCTCCATACACATGGGAGAAAATCCTGGTGGATCTACTGGGGAACAGCACAAACAGCCAACAGTTCCCCAGCTTTTATGAAAATAAGAGGCCAGAGATTGTGATGGACACTGAGGGACAGGGTGGCGACATGTCAGTGGGGTCTCTGGGACCTGAGTGAGGACAGGAGCAGTGGCAGCTGGTGCCCTTCGCCAGTGCCTAGGGGCCTCGGTAAGGGTCCAGAGGCATTGGTCCGCGACCAGTGCCGGGGACATCTGCCATGGACTCTTCAGGAGCCCCTGCACCCAGCGGATCCACAGCAGACTCTTTGGGAGCCTTGGGCCTGCTGCAGGGTCCTTGAGAGAGAGCCAGGTCATCAGCTTCCTCTCTCCTCATCTAAGCAAGGCTGGGCAACACCGGGCAGGGATCTGTCTGCTTGGGTTTACAGAGAGGGTAATAAGGACAAAGGGCCTTGTTCAACTGCGGACTCTGGTCGCCAGGCTGGGAGAATTGAGAGGCACATTGTTGCCACTGCTCTGGCTGGGGTTTGGGCTGGGCTGAGACACAAGCTTTCTGGAGAACTGTTTTTGGAGAGTGGACTGAGGTGTTCTCCTGAAACTATAGCTTGGCTCTCTTCCCACCCAGCCTGGTAGCGATCCAGAGGAGGGGTGGAAGCACTTGAGTTCCCCCACAGAACTTGGAAGGGCCGTGCCAGATCCCGCGGGACCCAGGCAGCCTGGCTCGCACACGCACGCCTGCACCCCAGCCCACAGAGAGGACCCCTGGGGAAGGTACTCTGAAAAGAACCTAGGTTGCCTTCATGGAGTGCTGGGGAGAGGCGACCAGCTAGCTCTTGGGAGAGCACTTGCAGAAAGCCTACACCAATTGACCCTCAGCCTGCTACAACCAGAAAAACCTGTTTGGACAGTTTGAAACCAACAAGAAAATTTTTTGTGTGTGTTTTTTTCTTTAGTAACTTTTTTTTTAGTAATCTTATATCTTTTTAATTTTATTATTGTTTTATCTTTCAATACTTTTTCCTCTCCTTTCTTTTTTTCCTGTTTTAGTCCTTCTTCCTTTCTTTCCAAACATTGCTTTTTCCTCCCTTCTCCTGCCTTTTTTTGTTTGTTTATTTGTTTTCTTTTTACCCACAAGGGACACAAACAACTGGGAACCACAAAAAGACCAGAGTGGGACCGAGGGAGGGGGCATCCCAACAACAGAGACAGAAAGACAAATTTCACTTTGCTATAGCAGAGAAGCCACAGGTTGCTGCATATTTGTACTATTATTACTTTCATTATTCTCACTTCTTTTATATTTTAATAGTACCTTTGTATTCTTCCTCTTTCTGTATAGGCTTCTTAGTCTTGGCTGGTTATATTGTATTATTTGACAGGTTTCCCCCATTCTCTCCTCCACAGTGTATTGCTAATTTTATATACTTCACACCACTTGTTTTCCTTTAGCAGTTTCTATAGAACTTACCCAAAGTTCTATATCCCTATTCAGACAGATCACATAGAGTGTGTCATATGAGTGTTGCTCTCATATTATTGTAAATAATAGCTGTTCTATACAACTGTAAATACTTCACAACACATCTCCAGGATCTTAGTCCACTTTAAAGGTTCCTAAATTCTATTACTGTGGTGATTAACTCTATTTGCTCAAACATTACACCTATTGAATATTCTTTACTCTCACCTTACCTCAAAATCTGACCACCCACAAACTCACTGCTTTCTAGATCCACCTTATAAGCCTTCCCTCCCCTACAAGAGACTTATCTTTTGTCCATCCTTTCATAAAAGTGGCAAGTTGGGTTGAAGATTACAGTTAACACTATATATAGCCTAAAGATCATCTATCTCTTCTCTACCGGTGGTGACTGTAAATATCATAAAATATTCTCCTGCTGTCATAAACCATTTTGCTTCCCCCTCCAACTCATCACACACACACACACAAAATGAGTAGGTGGAAGCGGAGAACATCAAGATACCTGAAGGAAACTGCACCACTGAATTTCACAGGTATTCTACCACAGAAGTTCACACCATAAACCCAGGGAGTCAGAACAGATCAATCTAAGAAGCTGAGGCTAACAAGAAGAGTCCCACAAACAATGGAAAGAAAAAGAAATAATCCCCAAATAAAAGAAAAGGATGAAGCCTCAGAAAGAATGTTAGATCAAATAGAGGCAAGTCAACTATCAGATATTGAATTCAAAGCACTGGTTATCAGGAAATTCAAAGAGCTCACAATGAGCTACCAGAAAGTACAGGGGAGCTACAATGAACTCTCCACAAACTGTATCAACATGAAAAAGGAAATATAAATTATCAGCAAGGGACAAGAGGAAATGAAGAATACAATTTCTAAATTGAAGACCACAGTAGAAAATATCAAAAGTAGAATTGATGAGGCAGAAGATCAGATCAGTAAGTTGGAGGGCAAAGTAGAAAACATCTCACAGAAAGAGCAAGAAAAGGAAAAGAGGCTCACCAAGAATAAAGAGGGATTAGGAGAACTGCAAGACAATATGAAACATAATAATATCTGAATAATAGGAATATCAGAAGGAGAAGAAGAACAAGTGATAAAAAACCTATTTGAAAGAGTAATGAGAGAAAATTTCCTTGATTTGATTAGAAAAAAAGTCATACAAATTCAGGAATCACAGAGAGTCCCAAACAAGAGGAACCCAAGGAGGCCCACTTAAAGACACATCATCATTAAAATGACAAAATTCCAAGACATAGAGAGAATTTTAAAGGCAGCAAGGGAGAAAAAAGAAGTAACATACAAGGGAGCCCCAATAAGGTTAGCTACTGACTTCTCAGTGGAAACACTCCAAGGAAGATGTGAATGTCAAAAAATATTCCAAGTAATGAGAACCAGAGGCCTACAACCAAGGCTACTTTACCAAGCAAGGCTCTCAATCAAGATAGAAGGCCAAATAAAGAGCTTCCACAACAAAAGAGTCTAAAACAATACACCTCCACCAAACCAGCTCTGCAACAGATGCTAAAGGGAAGGCTCTAAAAAAAGGGAAGGAAAAAGATAGACACAGAGAGGAACACAGGCACTAAAATGGCAATGAATAAGGACCCATCAATAATAACCTTAAATTTAAATGGATTAAATGCTCCAATCAAAAGACATAGAACAGCTGAGTGAATAAGAAAGCATGATCCACACATATGCTCTCTACAAGAGACCTACCTGAGGATAAAATACCATCACAGCCTAAAAGTGAAAGTCTGGAAACAAATTTTCCAAGCAAATGGACAAGAAAAAAAAGCTGGGGTAGCAATTCTCATATCAGACAAAGTAGACTTCAAAAAAAGGGCCATAAAAGAGAGACCCAGAAGGTCACTTCACAATACTCAAGGGAAGAATCCACCAAGAAGACATTAACAACATAAATATATATGCACCCAACACAGGAGCACTCAAATATATAAAGAAAATCTTAGAGGACTTCAAGATAGATATTGACAGCAACACAATTATAGTAGGGGATTTGAACATCCCACTGTCAAAAATGGACAGATCTTCCAAACAAAATATTAACAAAGATATTGTAGCATAAAACAATACCCTAGATGAAATGGACTTAACTGATATATATATAGAGCCCTTCATCCCAAAGAAGCTAAATGCACATTCTTTTCAAATGCACGTGGAACATTTTCAAAGATAGACCACATAATAGGACACAAAACGAATCTTAGCAAATTCAAGAAAATTAAAATCATTCCAAACATTTTCTTTGACCACAAGGGAATGAAACTGGAAACCAACCCCAAAGGAAAAAACTCAAAACACCTACAATCATGGAGATTGAATGGCATGCTATTAAACAACGAATGGGTCAAGAATGAAATTAGAGAAGAAATCAAAAAGTTTCTGGAAACAAATGAAAATGAACTCAAAACAACCCAAAACTTATAGGACACAACGAAGGCAGTCCTGAGAAGGAAGTTCATAGCAATACGGGCCTATCTAAGAAAGATAGAAACATTTCGAACAAACAACCTAACCCTATGCCTACAAGAACTCTAGGAATAACAACAAAGCCCAGAGCAAGTAGAAGGAAGGAAATAACCAAGATCAGAGCAGAACTACATGACATAGAGACTAAAAGCACAATTATAAGGATCAATGAATCCAGGAGCTAGTTTTTTGAAAAGATAAACAAAATCAATAAGCCATTAAGTAGGTTAATCAAGAAAAGAAGACAGAGGACCCAAATAAACACAGTCATAAATAAAGGAGGAGAGATTACAACTGACACCACAGAAATAGAAAAAATTGTAAGAAATTACTATGAAGATCTGTATGCCAAGAAATTTGAATACTTAGGTGAAATGGACAAATTTCTAGAAAAATAGAATCTTCCAAAACTCAATGAAGAAGAAGCAGAAAGCCTGAATAGACCAATAACAGCAGATGAAATAAAAGCAGTAATCAAAAAAACTCCCCACACACAAAAGCCCTGGACCAGATGGTTTCACAGGAGAATTCTACAAAGCATTTAAGGAAGAGCTAACCCCTGTTCTTCACAGACTATTCCAAAAAATCCAAAATGATGGAAGACTCCCAGACTCTTTTTATGAAGCCACCATCATCTTAATTCCAAAACCAGATAAAGACGCAACAAAGAAAGAAAACTTCAGGCCAGTATTGATGATGAATATAGATGCTAAAATCCTCAACAAAATATTGTTGAATCGCATTCAACAACACATTAAAAAGATTATACATCATGACTAAGTGGGATTCATCCCAGGGATGAAGGATGGTTCAATATTCGCAAATCAGTAAATGTAATACATCACATAAACAAAAACAGAGACAAAATCACATGATCATATCAATAGATGCGGAAAAAGTTTTTGATCAGGTGCAACACCCATTCATGATAAAGACACTCAGCAAAGTGTAAATAGAGGGAGCATTCCTCATTATAATAAAGGTCATATATGAGAGACCTACAGCCAACATCATACTCAATGGGCAAAAACTAAAATCTTTTCCACTAAGATCAGGAACAAGACAGGTTGTGCACTTTCCCCACTTCTATTTAATATAGTATTGGAAGTTTTAGCCACAGCAATCAGAGAAGAAAAGGAAATAAAAGGCATCCAAATTGGAAAAGAGGAAATAAAACTGTCATTATTTGCAGATGACATGATAGTGTACATAGAAAATCCTATAGACTCTACCTGCAAACTGCTCAAAGTAATAAATGAATTTGGCCAAACAGCAGGATACAAAGTCAATATCCAGAAATCAAAGGCATTTTTGTATACCAACAATGAAACAGCAGAAGCAAAAATCAAGAAAAGAATCTCATTCTATACAGAAAAAAAAATCTGGGAATAAACCTAACCAAAGAGGTAAAAGACCTGTATAGAGAAAACTACACAACATTGAAGAAATAAATCAAGGAAGACATAAACAAATGGAAACATATACCGTGTTCATGAATTGGAAGAATTAACATCATCAAAATGTCCATACTACACAAAGCAATTTACAGATTCAATGCAATACCTATGAAAGTACCAATGGCATGTTTCACAGACAT
Organism: Artibeus jamaicensis; assembly: GCF_021234435.1. NCBI lineage: Eukaryota > Metazoa > Chordata > Mammalia > Chiroptera > Phyllostomidae > Artibeus > Artibeus jamaicensis. The sequence continues at coordinate 23,194 of NW_026521765.1, forward strand.
AGAATAAACACTTCAAAAATTTATATGGAACCATAAACAATCCCTAATAGCAGCCACAATTATGAGAAAGAAGAACCAAGTAGGAGGGATCACAATATCCGATACCAAACTGTATTACAAGGCCACTGTAATCAAAACAGCCTTGTTTTGGAATAAAAACAGGTGCATAGACCAATGGATCAGAATGGAGAGCCCAGAAATAAACCCAAGTCTCTATGGGCGACTAACATTTGAAAAAGGGGGCAGTAACATAAAATGGAGTAAAGATAGCCTCTTCAACAAATGGTGTTGGGAGAACTGGACAGCTATGTGCAAAAAAATGAAACTTGAGCACCGACTTATACCATACACCAAAATAAATTCAAGGTGGATAAAAGACTTAAATATAAGCCATGACACCATTAAAGTCCTAGAGGAGAACATTGGCAGAAAAATCTCGGACATTTCACACAGCAACATTTTTACTGATATGTCCCCCTAGTGCAAGGGACATAAAGGAAAGAAGAAACAAATGGGATTTCATCAAAATAAAAAGCTTCTGCATGGCTAAAGAAAACAGCATTAAGATAAAAAGAGAACCAACTGTTTGGGAAAACATATTTGCCAATGATACCTCAGACAAAGGTTTAATCTCCAAAATATACAAAGAACTCACACAACTCCACTCTAAGAAGACAACTAACCCAATTAAAAAATGGGCAAAGGACTTGAACAGACACTTCTCCAAGGAAAACATACAGAGGATCCAGAGACACATGAAAAAATGCTCAATATCGCTAGTTATGAGAGAGATGCAAATTAAAACCACAATGAGATACCACTTTACACTGGTCAGGATGGCTATCATAAACAAAGCAACAAACAACAAATGTTGGAGAGGTTGTGGGGAAAAGGGGATCCTAGTTCACTATTGGTGGGAGTGCAGACTGGTACAACCACTATGGAAAACAGTATGCATTTTTCTCAGAAAAATAAAAATGAGTCTGCCTGTTGATTCAGCAATTCCACTGCTAGGATTACATCCTAAGAACCCTAAAACATCAATTTCAAAGAGCCCATGCACACCAATGTTCATAGCAGCACAATTTACAGCAAAATTTACAATAGCCAGGAGTTGGAAGCAAGCTAGGTGCCCATCAGTAAATGAATGGATCGAAAAACTATGGTACATTTACACAACGGAATTCTGTGCAGCAAAAAGAAAGAAGGAGCTGCTTCCCTTTGCAACAGCATGGATGGAACTGGAAAGCATTATGCTGAGTGAAATAAGGCAGGTGGTGAAATAAAAATACCATATGATCTCACCTTTAACAGGAAACTAAATAACAAAACAAACAAGCAAGCAAAATATGACCAAAGACACTGAAATTGAGAACAGGCTGACAGGAACCAGAGGGTAGAGGGGAGAGAATTTCAGGAGAAAAGGGGAAGGATTCACAAGAAGAAGTATAAAGGACAAATGGACAAAAACTAAGGTGGGGGAGGGGAATGGGAGGGAGGTGGGGAGCACTTGGGGAGGGATTTAGCTTTTTACCTAAGTAAAAAGATGTGAAGATTACATGAAATAATGTTTGCAAAGTCTTTGATAATACAGTTTATTTAATATTTTACCTAGAGGTAAGGTAGTATTATTATCCTGAAAGAGCAGGGCTATAGCAGTAGTGTTCTTATTGTCCATGATCATCAGGCAGAGCAGGATTTGAGAACATATTCATTAATTCTTTAATTGACAGCATGTATTAGTTGGGTGGAAGAGAAATGGATACATTTTCTTGTTTCCCTAAACTTAGCAGTTTTCAAAGGGGTCCTCCTTAGAGAGTTGTCAGGGGCTGTTTCTTGGAGAGAGGAAGAGGCCCGAGGAATTCTCCCCACTGTCCCATCAGCAGCAAATTCATTTTGGGGTAGGTTCCATGCAAAGAACAATGGTCTATCATGTATGGTGATTGATGCAAGTGTCTTTTGTTTTTGGCCAAGTGGATGCAGAACACCACTTCAGTAGGATAATCTCTAACAGACATTTGTAGCAATAGGTAAGAGTGATTTGAACTGGTTTTTCCACAAATTTATTCTGTAGGCATTTAAAATGTAGAGACAGCCCTGGCCAGTGTGGCTCAGTGAGTTGGGCATTGTCCTGCAAAGTGAAAGGCTGCTGGTTCGATGTCTGGGCTGCATCCTGGTCCCTGGTTGGAAGCCTGTGAAGGGCATCCAATTGATGTTTCTCTTGCACATTGATGTTTCTTCCCCTCTCTTTCTTCCTCCTTTCCCCTCTCTCTAAAAATAAATAAATAAATAAATAATATATTTTTTAAAAAGTAGAGACAAATGAAACAATGAAATCAGAGATAGCTAGGTACTTCAAATGAACATGCTTTAATGAGTGAAGTTGGAAAAACACAGTGGAATTATCTTATTCCTAGTTTAGAAGACTCTATTCCATTTTGCTCTACTCTGTTTTGCTTTAATTATATAGTGGAACTACTGTTCTGGCTCAAAAGAGAAAAGCCTATCTTGTATCTACTTCCTTTTGAAGAAACATAGCCCTAAAAACAGTAACAGCCACAACAACTTGTAAACAATTAAAACTATTTGGACTTTTTTGTTTGTTAAGTAGACATTCAAGCAGGTAATGAGGATTGGGGAGAATCAGATGGGTTAGCAGGTGTCAACTCTGTTTAGTTTCAAGGATTTATCTGGTCTTCCTTGAAAACAGGGTTCATGGCCAAAGGATTCCTAACAATTCAATACACTCATGCATCCATTATATTTGACAAAGGCATTAGTTCACTCACCATAATCCTACAGGTAAGGGAAGACACCCAGAAAATGGATATCCCTTTAACACAGATCTTCCTGCATCAAAAGCCTCTTGTCTTTTCCCTCCTTATCACTAATGGTGATAATGTAGGTAACAGGGCTTTTGAAGACTGTAAGCACACAAATATGGCTTGTAATCATCTTATATGATTTCACTGTCTTTGTTTTTCTCCTTGTCTCCCTAATTGATGGACCCAATTCCAACTATTACCAACAAAATGCCTTCCTTGTGCACCATGTTCTGCTGATTCATAGTCTCTGAAATATGTCAACCAAGAGTTTGTATTTTACCCAGAAGTTCTATCTGGACTATCAAGACAATGAACAATAATAACCAATGTTCATTCAGCACTATGTGCACACAATGTTCTAAGTGCTTTAGTGTGTATTAAGTCACTAATCTGCAGAGCTACCCATGAAGCAGGTACTGTTTAGCATATCCGAGGTCACACAGCTCTTAAATGACAGAAGTGGGGCTCAAACTCGGTAGTTAGACTCAAGGGCCCAGGTTCTCACCCACTACTCTCTACTGCCTGTAAATTAAACTGAATTTAAATTCTAAACCCAATCTCCATATTCTTTTTAAATTAAATTTATTTGGATAAAACTGGTTAATAACATTATATAAGTTTCAAGGGCACAAATCCATAATATGTCATCTTTGTATTTCATCATATGCTCATTCCCCACCAGTATAGTCTTCTTCTATCACCATGTATTTGGCCCCCTTTATCCACTTTTTACCCTCTTGGACCCCCTTTCTCTAGTAATTACCATTCTTTGCCTGTGTCTATTGTTTGTTTTTCTTGTTTGTTCATTTGTTGCTATCTGTTTCATATCCCACATATGAGTGAAATTATATGTTTTTTTCCTTTTCTGCCTGACATTTTACTTAGCATGATACTCTAAAGATCCATCCATATTGTACAAATGGCAATGTTTTATTTTTTATGGCTAGTATTCCTTTGTGTATGTACCACATTTTCTTTATATAATTATCTATCAAAGAACACAGGTTGTTTTGCACATCAGACATGTTAGAATTCCTTGTCTTATTTTACCAATAAGACAAGAAATAACAAGTGTTGGATAGGATGAAGAGAAAAGGGAACCCTCATACACTGCTGGTGGAAGTGTAAATTGATTTAGCCTCTATGGAAAATAATATGGGAGTTCCTCAGAAAATTAAGAATAGAGCTATCAGTAATCCCTCTTGTTCATTGTAGTATTATTCACAATAATCAAGACATGGAAACAACCAATTTCCACATTCTGATTTGGATTATACCAACCTAAATGTAATCCGGTCACCTAAGGGCACTACCACTAGATGGCAGTCAAGACACCAGATATGTTTTCCTCACTTCCTGGCTGCACAGAAGCCAAACAAACAGAAGTCTCAGTGATCCTTTGGGTTAGGAAGCAGCAAAGACCCTTCCGGAAATCACATAGCCTTGATGTCTGTCTTAGCAGTGAGAATTTCTCCAGACTTCCAGCCCAAACATTCAGAATCACTTCCGTGAAACAGTGTAGACCACCACCATCCTTAGGGGAAAAACAACAAAATACAAGATGTCAAAACCTCAAAAAGGAAGAGTAGGTTTAGGGAAAACAGTGGTTCTTCAAGGGGCCCCAGGCAAAGAGTGCATCTCTGATCCATGAAAGGCTGGAAAAAATGTCTTGGGCAGAATTTGCCATAAGTAGGTGTCTAGGTGAAAAGATGACCTGACTTTTAGGTCACAACTAAGCTAATTCAAAGGTGACTATAGGCTGCTGCTCTTAAAGCTTTCTGCAACAGACTTTGAACCAGCAACCATCCGAAGTCTGGCACATGTCCTGTGGTAGACGGAAAACGTGGCCACAGTGCTTTGCAGCATATCCCAATCTCCCATTTCCTGAATCTGGGCTGGCCCTGTGCTTTGCTTTGTTGATGGACTAGAGTGTAAGTGATGCTTGAATTTAAAAATCTTGAGTTCAGGGGCTTGCCCTTCTACCATTATCCTTCTGGAATGCTCCTGCTGCCCCATAAAGAAGTACTGGCTTAGAGAGACTGAGTCCTGAGAGCTTCCATGCAGAAGGGGACCCAGCACAGGAACACACTTATGAGTGAGGCCATTTGACCTATCATAACTGAGCCACCAGCTGAGTGATACTTTCCCAGCAAGTCAGGAAACCTTCACAGCTGTGGAAAAAGCATATTTTTGGTATAAGTCTCTTTGTTTTGGCGTGGTTTGTAACCTAGTGAGATAATGGATCATCTCCCTAGTAAGGAACTCTGGTGTACATAAAAGTTAAAGTTCTTTCCCTGACATCCAATACCCAACACTACTTTAATTTGGGCCCCTTCTTGCCTCACTTCTTCACCCTCCTGCCTTCATTCAGCTCTAATTCACCCCTTGCCCCTCCCAGCCCTCCTTCTTCCTTACAATACGTAAGTCTCCAGTCACTCACTCCCCTCCATGGCAAGTATTCCCCTGTTCAAGAGCTCTGTACTGACTGCTCCTTTCTCTGGACTCCCCTGCTCCTAGGTTGGCTTCCTCACCCCTTCCAGGTCCCTGCCCTTATGGCACTGAGAAGCCTGACCTGCTCTCACCTGAAATGCCTGGCTCTACCTAAAACTCTTGGCCCCATCCTTCTCCTCTGCACTCCCTCCTCTCTTCCATGCTTTATTTTTCTTCATAATATGTATCACTACTTGACATCTTTATTTTATTTTTTATTGATTATGCCATTACAGTTGTTCTATTCCCCCCTTCATTCCCCTCCACCCTGCACTCCCACACCCACCATTACCCCCCTTTAGTTTATGACCATGTGTCTCAAGTTCTTTAGATTCTATATTTCCCATACTATTCTTGCCCCCCCCATCTATTTTCTATCTACTGTCTATGCTACTTATTTTCTGTACCTTCTCCCCCCTTCTCCTCCTCCCACTCCCCTGTTGCTAACCCTCCTTGAGATCTTCATTTCTATGTTTCCACTCCTGATCTTGCTGTCCTTTTAGTTTGCTTTTGTTTGAGGTGTGGTTGTTAATAACTGTGACTTTGCTGTCCTTTCACTGTTCATGTTTTTTTTAACTTCTTTTTATTAGATAAGTCCCTTTAACATTTCATATAATAAGGGCTTGGTGATGATAAACTCCTTGAATTTGATCTTATCTGAGAAGCACTTTATCTGTCCTTCCATTCTAAATGAAAGTTTTGCTGGATAGAACAATCTTGGTTGTAGGTCTTTGGTTTCCATGACTTGGAATACCTCTTTCCAGCCCCTTCTTGCCTGTAAGGTCTCTTTTGAGAAATCTGCTGACAGTCTGATGGGAACTCCTTTGTAGGTGACTGTCCCCTTATCTCTTGCTGCTTCTAGGATTCTCTCCTTCATTTTAATCTTGGCTAATGTAATTATGATGTGCCTTGGTGTGTTCCTTCTTGGGTCCAACTTCTTTGGGACTCTTTGAGCTTCCTGGATTTCCTGGAAGTCTATTGTCTTTGCCAGATTGAGGAAATTCTCCTTTATTATTTGTTCAAATAAATTTTTCACTGGTGGCTGTTCCTTTCCCCCTTCTGGTACCCCTATAATTCAGATGTTGGAGCGTTTAAAGATGTCCTGGAGGTTCCTAAGTCTCTCCTCATTTTTTTGAATTCTTGCTTCTTCACTCTTTTCTGTTTGGCCATCATTTGCTTTCTTCTGGTCCAATCCATTGATTTGATTCCCAGTTTCCTTTTCATCACTATTAGTTTCCTGTGCAATTCCATTCATTTCAATTAGTTTTGCTTTCATATGTTTCTCTAATTTGTGGGTGTAATCAACTAGTTCTGTGAGGATCCTGATCACCAGTGTTTTAAACTGTGCGTCTGAGAGTTTTGCTATTTCTTCATTGCTTAGATTTATAGGCTCTGGGGCTTCGAGAGCTTCTTGAGCCATTTTTTTGTCTGTTCACGCCCGTTAAGTGTGAGGAGCGGAGCCTTGGACTCCCAGGTTGCTGGGTTATGATGCTGTATGTGAGGGCGTGGTCAGAGCAGGGAAATGGCGGTGCCCTCTGCTGACGCTGGGTGCCTGCTGAGTCCTGTCTAGTTGCCCACTCCTTCGCTTATCTATCCACGCAGGAATGTGCAACCACAGTCAACCTGCAGCCCTGCTCCCTTGCTGTTTCCCCGAGGTTGCTCGCTGTGTCCCTCACTATGTCCAACCCTGAGCCCGGATTCCGCGCGCCTGAGTCTGTCTGACCGAGTTTTCCTGTGCTACCCCACTCCACCAGCTGCTGGTTTCGCCCCTTTTACTAGCCAGGCTGAAGAATTTGTTGTTATCAGACTTCCAAAAAGTTTGATTTTCTGTGTTCTGGCTATGTTTTCTGTTGCTAATATTTAGTTGTCTCTAAACTTGGTTGTGTGAGAAAGCACGGTGTCTCCACCTATGCCTCCATCTTGGCGGAAGCCTGGATGAGTATATACTTGACATCTTTATTGCTATATTTCTTTGTCTTTCTGCCATTAAAAACAAATTGTATGAATTTTGTCTTTGTTCATTTTTGTTTCTAGTGTCTGACAAAAATAAAAAATAATAGCTAAGACCTGCAAAGCACTTATCCTAAGCCTGGTATTGTTTAAGAGATTCATTTACTCCTCACAGAAAACTTAGGAGGTAGACACTATTCCCTCACTTTACAGATGAGGTAATTGAGTCATAGGCAGGTTTAATAACTGTGTTCAGTGGCAGAACTAGTATTTAAATGCAAGCAGTCTGGATTATAATAGATACAGAATAAATGCATGTTTAATGAATAAATAAATGAATTTTCTAATTCTGCAGCTGCAGCAGGGCTGTTTCAGTGCTGGAGAAACTGCTGCTGAGGGATGCCTCCAATAACCCTTCTTTATTCATTGAATATACTGAAAATCACTGACATGTATTTATTATTTTAAAATGTTTAAAATAATAAATTTTGTTATGTGTATTTTATCTCAATTTAAAAAATTAAATAAAATGGGACAACCAAGGCAAAAAAAAAACACCAAAAATAAAATTGCTCCTTAGCTTCTTGGTATTACAGTCTACTTTTTTTTTTTGTTAAAATTCAGGCAAGAGTGTAAGGTAAAAGAGCAATATGAAAAAAATCAATTATATTTTGACACATTAGCAAACAACAGTCCAAAAATGAGATTAAAATTAATTTTATTTACAAGAGCATTCACAAAAGTAAGTACTTAGGAATAAATTTAACAGAAGAAGTGCAAGACTTATACTCTGAAAACTACAATACATCATTGAAAGAAAGTAAAGAAGTCCTAAGCCAATGGAAAGACATCCCATGTTCATGGATTGGGGGACTTAATATTTCTAAAATGGAAATACTTTCCAAATTGGTCTATAGACTAAATGCAATCCTTATGAAAATTGCAGCTGGCTTTGTTCCAGAAATTGACAAGATGATCCTAAAATTCCTATGGAAATGCAAGGACTGACTCAGGATAGTCAAACATTCTTGAGAAAGAACAAAATTAGAGAATTCACATATAGACCAAAGGAACAGAGTTGAGAACTCTACAATTGTGGCCAATTGATTTTCAACAAGGTTGCCAAGGCAATTCAATGAAGGAAAGAGTAGTCTTTTCATCAAATTGTGCAAAAGAATTAAGTTGCACTCCCTACTTTGCATCATATAAAAATGCATTCACAATAAATGAAAAACCTAAATGTAAGACTCAAACTATAAAACCCTTAGGAGAAAACATGGGTGCAAATTTTGTGATATTTTGGGTTAGAGAATCCCTTCTTAAATGTGATACTAAAAGCATAAGTGAGAAAAGATATAATACATAAATTGGACTTTATTAAAATGAAAACCTTCTGTGCTGAAAATAATACCCTGAAGAAAGTGAAAAGACAACCCATGAAATAGGAGAAAATATTTTCAAACTTGTATCTGATAATGATCTTATAGTAGCCAAAATAAAAAAATATATATATATATATATATATATATATATATATATATATAAACAACATAATAAAAAGATAACCCAATTAAAAATAGACAAAAGATACAAATAGATAATCTAAAGAAAATATTTAAGTAGACAATGAGCACATAAAAAGATGCTCAACATCATTAACTATTAAGGAAATTCAAATAAAAAGCACAATGAGATACCACTCCACACCTGGTAAGATCATTAAAAATAAAAAGCAAATGATAACAAATATTGACAAAGATGTGAAGAAATTGGAACTCTCATGCATTGCTGGTGGGAGTGTAAAATGGTTATGCCTCTTTTGAAAACTTTTTGACAGCTCCTCAAAAGATTAAACATAGAGTACTATATAACCCAGACTAAGATAAATAAAAATATATGTTAAAAAATCCTGTACACAAATATTCATAGCAGCATTGTTCATAATAGCCAAAAAGTGGAAATAACTCAAATGTCCAACAGCTGATAAATGAATAGATAAGTAAAATATAGGAAATCAATAAATAAAGTATTATTCAGCAATAAAACAAATGAAGTATCTATACATGTTACAACATGCATAAATCTTGAAAGCATGCCAAGTGAAAGAAGACATACATAAAAACCCACATATTGTATGACTCAATTTACATGAAATGGCCCAGAATAGATAAATCCATAGAGACAGAAAGTAGATTAATGGTTGCCTAGGGCTGGAGTGGTGTTGTAGGGGTGGAATGATGAGAGACTGCTAATGGGTACAGGGTTTATATTGGGGGTAATGAGAGTGTTCTAAAATTGATTATTGTGATGGCTTCCTGACTCTGTGAATATATTAAAGGCCATTGAGATTACTGAGAGATCTAATATGGCAGCAGATTAGGTGGAGGTTATATTCACCTCCTCCTGGGACCAAACTGGAATTAGAACTAAAATACAGAGCAAGTCAACCTGAATAATCAACTGAAGACTAGATGAAGAGGAGTCTTATAACCAAGGGTTATCAAAAGAAGCCACATCAAGACTGGCAGGAAAAACAGAGAGCCCAAAAATGGCTGGTCCTGTTCTCACAGGCAGCAGCTGAGATTTGGGAAGGATATCTCAGATGTGGGGTTTCCCCCTGAGAAGTGTGGGGTCTCAACCCCAAACTAGGATCCTTAGCCCAGAGCAGTAGCACTGGAAATAGGTGCCTACATAACATTTGGCAGTGACAGTCAATGGGGATTCTGTCTGCCGGGGAGAGATGGAGTCTGCTAGAGATACAGGATCCCTCTTAAAGGGTCAATGCACCAAATCTCGTTTTGCAGTCACTCACCCTGGGCTCTGGCAGAGTGAGTGTTGAATAGATGAGAGTTGTGTGAAAAGACCTAGGTTTCTGACTCTGAGGAGAGAACTGGAAGAAGAAGAAGGAGGAGGAGTAGAAGGCGGGGGAGAAGAGAAGAAGAGGAAAAACAGAGGAGCATAGTTAAAAGAATAAAGTGACAATAAATACCTATCAATAATCACTTTAAATGTGTAAATGTAAATAGCTTAAATGCTACAATCAAATATATTGGCTCACTGAATGGATAAGAAAACAAGACCCATATACATGTTGTCTACAAGAGACAAAAAAAGATATTTCATGCAAATATATATGAAAAAAAGCTGGGATAGCAATACTTGTATCAGACAAAACAGACTTTAAAATGAAGGCTATAATAGGTGACAAAGAAAAACACTCCATCATGATAAAGGGAACAATTCAAGAGGACATAACCCTTGTAAATATTTATGCATTCAACATAGGAGCACCTAAATATATAAGGCAAATTTGATGGACATAAAGAGAGAGACAGACAGTTATAGAGTCATAGCTGAGGATTTTAACACCTTATTGACATCAATGGATAATCTGCCAGATAAAAAATCTACAGGGAAATGGTGGTTGTAAATGACACTAGATCAGATGGATTTAATTGGTATCTCAGAGCATTTCATTCCAAAGCATTAGGATATACAATCTTTTCAGGTGCACATGGACCATTTTCTAGGTTAAATCACACATTAGGATACAATATAAATTTCCATACATTTAAAAAGCTTGAAATCATATCAACCATCATCTCTCATCATAATGATATGAATCTAGAACTCAATCACAAGAAAAAATACTGAAAAACACACAAAAACATGGAGGCTAAATAACATCTTACTAAACAATAAATAGGTTAACAATAATGTTGAGAAAGAAATTAAAAAGTCCCTGGAAATAAATGAGAGAGAGAACACAACACATCCAAATCTATGAGACACAGGAAAAGCATTCCTAAGAGGGAAATTCACAGCATTACAGGACTACCTTAAGAAACAAGAAAAATGTAAATAAACAACATAACTTCACTCTTAGAAGAACTAGAAAAAGAAAAACAAGTAAAACCCAATGTGAGTAGAAGAAAGGATATAATAAAGATCAGAACAGAAATAAACAAAATAGAGTCTAAAGAAAATACAAAAGATAAGTGAAACCAAGAGCTGGTTCTCTTAGAAAATAAACAAGATTGACAAATCTTTAACCAGACTTGTCAAGAAAAAAGAGAGAGGATCCAAATAAACAAAATCAGAAATGAGAGAGGAGAAATAACAACTGATATCAATGAGATACAAGGGATTGTAAGTAAAATATTATAAACAACTATATGCAAACAAATAAGATAATCTGGATGAAATGAATAAATTCCTAGAAACATACAATTTTCAAAAACTGAATCAGAAAGAATCAGAAAATCTGAATAGACAGACTACAAAGAATGAAAATGAAGCAATAATAAAAAAAATTTCAATAGAAAACAAAATCCATCTAAGATAGTGGCAGAGTACTGTATTTAAAGTCAGAATGCAGAGGGTGAGTGAAAGTGTCCGTGAGAGAGAGCGTATGAAGAAGACAGCATGGTGAATGCACAGGAGTACCAAGTAACTGGTCTGCCTACAGGTCATCCGGGCCAAAGGCCTGGGCTTTCTAGGTGGACTATCACCAACCGCCCAGCCCAGCACTGCTGGTTGTACAGAGTCAGGGTGGCTGTAGATCAACACAGGATCTGCAAGCTACCAGGGCAGGGAGAAGGCCTTGGAGGTGCAGGCTTCAGAAACAGCACAGTGGGATGAGGCAGGCCTGAGACTGAAGACCTCTGGAGGGAGCAGGGACAGCACACTGCCATTGCCTTGTGCTATAGTAGAGCTGAGATCTTTCCAATGCCATCTGGGAAAGATTCAGAGAGAAATTTTATCTAAAATTGTCAGAGGCCCTGAAAGGAGGTGGCCAGCCCTGATTCTGTGAGACTGTGTGATTTATAGGAAGAGGAAGTATGTGGATAACAGGACCCACACTACAGCATGGGAGCCATAGAGAAACTCTTTTAAAAGAGGAGCTGATATGTACCTTAAGGCTTGGCAGTGATCCGTGTGCATGGGCAGGACACAGAAGCTTTGCTAACCAAAAAACTCGGAGGCAGAGAATACACTGAAGGAACAGGAGGACCTGACTCAACATGGCTTGCAAGCAGAGGGCAGAGCAGAGTGGAGAATTCAGACTGAACCTCCTATGAGGGAGCGGCGGGCTTGGGTCTGGAAGGCAGGAGCTGAATGCCTGAGATTTGCTGCACTCAGCCAGAGCTTTTCACAGGCAGGTGTACCTAACCTCCACTTATGGGATTATAGGCTTGGCAGAGCATTGAGGTCAGGCCCAGGAGTTTCCTGCTGCTGTGTACGTTTCCTCAGGAGAAAGAAGAAAAAAGGCTCTTTGCCAAACACTACATGCTATACAGCCCCTTGGCCCTCGATTTACTAAACTCAGCAAAGCAGAGAAAATAGAGACAAACCTACAAGATGCTGTCTTCACTCCTGCAAAGAGGTTTAACATTCATTTTATATCCTTCAAGTCTGGGCATAATATGGCACCAGTTTTTATAATGTAGTTTATTTCAAATCTCATATATTGCTCTTCTCTTATTCCCTATTACCTCCTTCCTCCCCTTCATATATTTATTTTAAATTTATTTTCTCTCTGACTATGACTTGTTTCTATTCCACACTATTACTATTGTTTCCCCCTCCAGCCTCTCAAAACCATTTGTGATTGTCATTAATCATCTCACATTAATTTTCCTGTTCTTAATATACCTTATTCTTTCTCCACCTTTATCAGTCTTTGTGTATAGGTAGTGGATAAGGTGTCTTTGTGTATAGGTATTGGATAAGGTGATTGTTGTTACAGTACTCAATCTTATTTCTACATAAGTGACTATCTTCGTATTTTAAATCTCAAATTTCCCTTTTTCCCTCACCTACTCTATTTTGCTTTCCTCTTGTACTTCCCTTTTTCCATTTTAAACATTAAGTTTTCCCTGTCCTAGTCAAGGAAATACTTAGTATTCCTTCTCCCTTTATCCTCTCAAAACATATTATCTTTCCTCTAGACATCTCTTAAGCTTGTCTTTCTTTCCTTGTGCCCTTTTATTCCCGTTCAACCTATATAAATCTTAGCTTATTGGCTGTTGATATATCTGTGGTAGAAATTTTTCTGCAACTAGAGATATATAATACGTAACATATTAAGTATAATGAATAATATAAAAATATATAATCCCTAGGGATATATAATATTTAATATATCCCTAAGGATATGTAATATATAATATAATATACAACATTATATATTACACATTACACATTATATATTATATATATTTGTTTTGGTTGTCTGTTTTTCTCACTAGATATATACAAATATATATATGTATTTTTATTTAAATATCAGTTTTAACTTCTCTCTTTCTCCATTCCACTTTTCCTCCTCCCTTTTTTAGTTATGAAGTAAATTTTATTTTCTTTCCTATTTTGCCTTGTGTCTGTTCCCTACTCGTATTATTACCCCACTGTCTACTCTCACAAAATCTCTTTTCTTTCAGTTAGTCATCTCATATTCATTTTTCCTTTCTTATAATAGTCTTAATCTCTTTATACCTTTATTAATATTGGTGTATTGGCTGTTGATAGTGTAATTGTGGATTGGGCTTATCTTTGCAGATGTGGGTCTATTTCCTGGGCTGTTTGGTTTTTGTTCTGGCAGCACCTGTACAACAGTATACAAGACACAGAGGGCAGAGTGACTCTCAGTCAGAGGGAAGAACCTACCAGATAATGACTCAACAACAACCAAAATCCAATTACAACCACATAAAAGGCATAAAGGGCAGCACAACAGCATCAAGTGCAGGTGATTAAGGAGATTGCACCACTGAGTCCCACAGGTCTCCTAACACAGAAGATCATACCATGAAGACAGGGAGTCAAAGCAGATAAATCTAAGAAGCAGAAAAAAAATAAGAAAAGTCACCTAAAGTGGGGAGACAAAGAAACAACCTGCAATCAAAAGGAAAGGAGGAGGACTTCTGCCAAGATGGAGGCATAGGTGGAAACACTTTGCCTTCTTGCTCAATCAAATCTAAAAACAATAAAGTTTTGGCAACAATAAATGCAGCCGAACCACAGAAAATTGAACAATACACAGTCCGACAACAGCGAACCACTCAGCTAGACCGGTAAGAGGAGCAGAGCCAGCAGCAGAGCGGGTCGGGCAAAAAAGATCCCCCAACCCGGGCAGCCAAGGGTGAATCCCAGGTGTGGGGTAGTGACAGGTGGACCCAGTGAAGGCGCAAAGTGGCAGGCTGACCGCGGTCACACGTTTGCTCTCAGATTAATAGTGAAGGAGCAAGCAGTGAGACAGACCGCTCAGGCCCCAGTGGCAGGAAAGAGCAGAGGGGACCGCTCCCTCTCTGACCCCACCCCCACATACAATGTCAGAAACCAGCGACCTGGGTGGCCCCGCCCTGGTGAACAACTAAGCCTCCTCTCCTCAAACGTAACAGGCACAAACAGATCAAAACATGGCTCAAGAAGAACTCGGAGCCCCAGAGCCCATAAATCTAAGTGACGAAGAAATAGCAAAACTTTCAGATGCACAGTTCAAAACACTGGTGATCAGGATGCTCACAGAACTGGTTGATTTTAGTCACAAATTAGAGGAACATATGAAGGCTAAACTAATTGAAATGAAGGAAAATGCACAGAAAAGCAATAGTGGTGGAAAGGAAACTGGGACTCAAATCAAAGGAGTGGACCAGAAGGAAGAAAAAAATGCCGAAACAGAAAAATATGAAGAAAAAAGAATTCAAAAAAATGAGGAGAGACTTAGGAACCTCCAGAACATCTTTAAACATTCCAACATCCGAATTATAGGGGTACCATAAGGGGAAGAGGAAGAGCCACAAGTGGAAACCTTATTTGAACAAATAAGAAAGGAGAACTTCCCCATTCTGGCAAAGGAAATAGATTTCCAGGAAATCCAGGAAGCTCAAAGAGTCCCAAAGAAGTTGAACCCAAGAAGGAACACACCAAAGCACATCATAATTATATTAGCCAAGATTAAAATGAAGGAGAGAATCCTAGAAGCAGTAAGAGCTAAGGGGACAGTCACCTACAAAGGAGTTCCCATCAGACTGTCAGACTTACAGGCAAGAAGGGGCTGGAAAGAGGTATTCCAAGTCATGGAAACCAAAGACCTACAACGAAGATTGCTCTATCCAGCAAAGCTTTCATTTAGAATGGAAGGACAGATAAAGTGCTTCTCAGATAAAATCAAATTCAAGGAGTTCATCATCACCAAGCCCTTATTATACATTAAAGAGACTTATCTAAGAAAAAGAAGATAAAAAAGATGAACAATGAGAGCACAGCAAACTCAGAGTTATTAACAAACACACCTAAAACAAAAGCAAACTAAAAGGACAGCTAGATCAGGAGCAGAACCATATGAATGAAGATCATATAAAGGGTTAGCAACAGGGGAGTGGGAGAAGGAGAATGGGGGAGAAGGTACAGAAAATAAGTAGCATAGACCATAGATAGAAAATAGATAGGGGGGAGGGTACATATAGTATGGGAAATATAGAATCTAAAGAACTTGAGACTTGTGGTCATAAACTAAAGGGGGGATGATGAGGGAGGGGTGTGCAGGGTAGAGGGGAGTGAAGGGGGAATAGAATGACTGTAATGGCATAATCAATAAAATAAAATAAATAAAAATAATTTTTAAAAAAGGAAAGGAGGAATCACCAGAAAGACTGCTAAACAAAATTGAGAAAACCAAACTATCAGACTTTGAGTTCAAAATAATGGTTATAAGGATGCTCAAGGAGCTTAGTGAAGACTTCAAAAAACTCCAGGAAAGCTTCAAGAAACTTTACTGTGACCTACATCAGCATGAAAAAAGATATAGAAACTACCAAAGAGACAAGAGGAAATGAAAATGGAATATCTCAAATGAAAAACACAGAAGGAATTAACAGCAGGTTATATGAAACAAGGGGTCAAATTAGTTAGCTGGAGAAAAAGGTTAAAAAAAATTCCCAGACAGAGCAATAAAATGAAAAAGACTAAAAAAGAAAAAATGAAGAAGGTTTAAGGGAGCTTCAGGAATTTATGAAATATAATAATATCCGTATAACAAGAATACCAGAAGGAGAAGAAGAGGAGCAAAGGATTGAAAAACTGTTTGAAAAAGTAATGATAGAGGTTCTGGCCAATAAAATATTTAAAAAATGTTTATAATATCAAAATCAATCTATGGATTCAACACAGTTTCTATCAAGATACCCATGGCTTCTTAGAACTGCAACAAATATTTTAAAAAATTGTATGGAACTACAAAAGATCCAGAATACTTACAGAAATCTTGAGAGAAAAGAAAAATGTTTGAGAACTCAGGCTACTTGTTATCGAATTTTACTACAAGGCCAAAAGAGCATGGTGCTGGCATAAAAACAGGCATACGTATTACTGGAACATAATAGTGCAGCAATAAACCCATGCCTTTATGGTAAATTAATATTTGACAAAGGAGGCAAAATACAATAGGATAAAGATGGTCTATTCAATAAATGGTGTTGAGAGAATTATAGAGATACATGCAAAAAATGAAACTAGACCACCTTCTTATACCACACACAAGAATGGATTAAAGAATTAAATATTAGACTCAAAACCATAAAAATTTCTAGAAGGAAACACAGGCAGTAAAATATAGGACATTGCATGTAGTAATACTTTTTCTGATATCTCCTTGGGCAAGGGAAATAAAAGAAAAAAACCAAATTGGACTACATCAAACTACAAAGTTTTTGTACATCAGAGGAAACCATCTACAAAATCAAAAGACAACCTACTGAATGGGAGAACCAATGATACATCTGATACAGGGTTAATGTCCAAAATTTATAAAGAACTTATACAACTCAATACCAAAAAATCCAATAAAATCCAATTAAAAAGTGGGCAGAGAATCTGAATACACTGCTCTCCAAAGAGGACATACAGATGGCCAATAGACATAAAAAATGCTCAAATCACTAATCACAAGAGAGATACAAAATAAAACCACATTACACCAGTCAGAATGGCTATCATAAACAAAGCAACCAACAACAAATGTTGGAGAGGTTATGGGGGAAAGGGGAACTTAGTTCACTGTTGGAGGGATTGCAGATTGGTACAACCATTATGGAAAACAGTATGGAATTTTCTCAGAAAAATAAAAATCGACCTGCCTTTTGACCCAGCAATTCCACTGCTAGGATTATATCCTAAGAACCCCAAAACATCAATTTCAAAGAATCTATGCACCACAATGTTCATAGCAGCACAATTTACAATAGCCAAGAGCTGGAAGCAACCTAGGTGCCTGTCAGTAAATGAATGGATCAAAAATTGTGGTACATATACACAATGGAATTCTATGCAGCAGAAAGAAGGAACTACTACCCTTTGCAACAACATGGATGGAAGTGGAAAGCATTACGCTGAATGAAATAAGCCAGGGGTTGAAAGACAAATACCATATGATCTCACCTTTAACAGGAAGCTAAACAACCAAACAGACAAGCAAGCAAAATAAAAACAAATACACTGAAGTAGAGAACAGGGGGACAGCGACCAGAGGGGAGAGAGGAGGGAATTTAAGGGGAAAAAATGGGAGGGATTTAGAGGAACAAGTATAAAGGACACAGGGGCAATAACTTAGGGGGGTGAAAATGGGAGTGAGGTGGGGTGCATGGGGGAGGGGTGGGCTGGAATGGGAGAAATAAACAGAAAACTGTACTTGAAAAATAACTAAATAAAAATTAAAAAAACCAAATCCCAGCTCTACTACTTGGTAGTTGCAATAAATATTATTCATATCAAAAAACCCCACAATGAGATATCACCTCACACCTCTCAAAATGGTTATTATCAATAAGTCAACAAACAACAAGTGATGGTGGGGTTGTGGGGAAAAGGGAACCCTTGTGCACTGTTGTTTGAAATGCAGATTGGAACAGCCACAGTGAAAAGCAGTATGGAGATAACTCAAAAAATTAGAAATGGAACTGCCTTATGATCCAGTGATTCCACTTTTGGGCATATAGCCAAAGAAATCCAAAACACTAATTTAAAAGGCTATATGAGCCCCTATGTTCATTGCAGTGTTATTCATACTAGCCATGATTTCAAAGAAGCTCAAGTATCCATCAGTAGATAAGTGGATAAAAATGGTGTGGTACATTTATACAATGGGAAACTAGTCGGTGGTCAAAAAGAAGGAAATGTTACCTTTTGCAACGGCATGGATAGACCTGGAGAGTATTATGCTAAGTGGAATAAGTCAGTCAGAGAAAGACAACTACCATATAATTTTACTTATATGTGGAATCTAGTGAATGAAATAAACTAACAAAATAGGGAGAGAACATAGATTCAGAGAATAGAGTAACTGCTGTCAGAGGTGATAGGGGAGGAGGACTGGGTGAAAAAGGTGATGGGATTGAGCAAAAACAAAACAAAACCAAAAAAACACACACAACCCAAACCAAACAACTCATAGACACAGACCACAGTATGGTGATTACCAGAA
The DNA here is from genome assembly GCF_021234435.1 of Artibeus jamaicensis. Lineage (NCBI taxonomy): Eukaryota > Metazoa > Chordata > Mammalia > Chiroptera > Phyllostomidae > Artibeus > Artibeus jamaicensis. The sequence goes on from NW_026521765.1 coordinate 41,941, forward strand.
GAAAAGGAGGGTGGAGGAGGTAGAAAAGGAGGTAAATGGTGACAGAAGGAGACTTGACCCTGGGTGGTGAACACACAATATAATATACAGATGATGTATTTTAGAACTGTATACCTGAAACCTATATAATTTTATTAACTGATGTCAACCCAATAAGTTCAATAAAAATAATAAACAAAAAAGTAAAATAAAAGTCATTGAAGTTGTATACTTTGGTCATAGGTGGAATAATAAAGCTCTTAAACAATTTCATTTCAATTAGTTTATATTTCACAGAAACTATCTGACTCTGTGATGGACATTTTCACAAGTATTAAGTAACACACTCAAAAGCCCCCAATGGGAGTGATCATCCCCATTTTGAAGATGAGATACTGAGGCTTAGTGTGACATGGCCAGAGTCACACTGCTGGTTTTTAACCTGCTATTCAAAAGCAGCCTAAGTGTGGGCTCTGGAGTCTGTCTTATATAAGCCCTCCTGTAAAGCTTGGCAAGTCATTTTTAAATCTGTTGAGCCTCAGTTTTCTCATCTGTAATATATGACTGATTATAGTAGTACCTATTTCAGATAGTTATGTGGTTTAAAAAATAACCTAAAATGCTAAATGCTCAATAGATGTTAGTGTAATGTGGTAATAAACATAAATATCATAAGAATTGTTAAGTATTGCTGCCAGGTTGTCTGTTAATTACTCAGTGGACTTCAACATTTTTGTTGTGAAATGAGGGTATGTATACTTGAAATTACACTCTAGTGTCTGATGGTTACTATGGGAAGTGCCCTAATTAGCAATCCACACTGGTTATCTTTTGATTAAGATATCTTTTGGGTCCCAATCAAGAATCTACAACCTACACCAGAGTTAGCCAAACATAGGCCCACTTTTGTATAAGACATTTTATTGGAATATAGCCTTGCCACTTGTTTACATATTGGGCAAGGCTGCCTTTCTCCTACAGTGGCAGAGTTGGGTAGTTGTGATGAAGATGGCCTGTCTTGCAAAGCTAAAATATTTACTATTTGACCCTTTACAGAAAAAAATTTGCTGATCCCTCTTGTAAAGGCAAGCAAGCTTTTCAAATGCCACCATCTAAATATGCGCCTAAGAGCTTGTTATTTATTTTTTTTAAGTGTTAAAATCAAGACTCTTGTTAAATGAATAGTGGTCATGATGTGTTAGCTGGAAAGACTATACAGGCATAATGAAAAGGAGCATGCACATAGGGCAGGCCCAGAGGTCTGACACTCCAGGGGAGCACCCTCCCTCACTCTGGCCTCTGACTGCCTGTGTGTCCACCACACCCCAGCCTCATGGAGGGTTCTGTTTCCTGATCCCACTGGAAAGTGACCTGACCTACTGCTAGAGTGCTGGTACCTTAGCCTCAGAGCAATGTTCTTTCATTCAATGTGCTTGCTTGTGTGTCTCAAAAGAAAGACAGCAGGAACCTTGCCAAACTTATAGGAATCTTCCCAATAAGTATATGTGTATGGGTAGAATTTGGTAGAAATTGGCTCAGAGTAATTTGTCATGATGGCCTAAGTAGTTACCAGGCACTGAGTTCTGTGGGGGAACATTTTAAAAATTGAAAATATGTCATTGCCCTCAAGTTACCAGGCTAGATGAGACCACACTCATATTTAGAAACCACTAGGGAGCATTGACATGCTAACCTGTATGATGTATGACACATAGACCAAAAAATCTGATAAAGATATGGAGGTTTGGGGCTTATAAAGGAAATATCTAAGGGGGAATATCCAGGCAAGGATGGAGGCAGGGAAGAGTATGACAGGTGGGAGATTGGTTGTGATTGAGAAGAAATGATGATGAAGGGGCAGGGAGGAAGTGAAATTATAGACTCCCCCTACTAAGGATGCAGAGGCAGTAGGCTATCTAAGCACATTCCTGGGAGTGGACAGGATGGGCAGTAGTAGAGGAAGCCCCAGGAGGCTGTCCACAGTACTGATAAGTGAGATATGAGAGAGCATAGAGCAAGAGGAATGTTCTTTTTCTTAAAAGTAAACCCTTCAAATGGTCACACTGCCACCCTCTTCCCCAAATTCCATCTAGTGCTGGATGCTCAATCTTATAGGAATTTCAGAGAAGCACTAGGCCAAGTTCTGGGCATACTTGCTTTCGGATTGTCCTTTTTTATTGTTTAGCTGTTGTCTACATCTATTCTCCCTTGGTATAAAGGTGATACAGTGGAATGTGTCCCACAGTCATGGCCTGGAAGTCTTTCTGCAACTTACTTGCTCTATGGCCATAAGCAGCTTAGTTACTACTGTGAGCCTCAGTTAGTTCATCTCTAAAAACCAGCGGATGTACCTGCCTCTGGGTGGAAGCAGTGTCAGCTACAGAATTGGTGCTCTGTAATGGTCATTTAGGTGTTTGTATAAGACTCTGGGCTGGGAGGATGAGGAATAGAGCAGAGAAGGAGGCTAGGCATTTGGGAAGGAGAGCTGGATTTTGAGTAAAAAGGAAAGACACCAAGCTTCATACCTTGCATAGAGGTCCCCTGAGTGCTGCAGGGGAAGGACCTGGGTTGAATGCCACTAAACGGCCCTCTCCCTGCTAGAATGATTTACTTTGGCTTCTGTTTAGAGGGGAGGTTTGGAAGGCATTTCACGATGGTGACTGTCTCATCTTGGTGCACCCCATACTCTCCAGTGCTGGGAGGCCTGATCCTGATTAGACTTCTCACGGCTGGCCATCTTCCAAGCCTTGGGGCTCCTTTCTCTTTGGTGGTGGATGACACTGGCAGGCTTGGTTTTTCCAACCATGAGAAGCCACATGCAGTAGAAATTTGAGAGTGGCTTTTTCTTACTGTACAGTCAGCATCAATGGCTTTCCTGTTTACCACTACGGGTAATGACTCCCTGAAAAACTGTGTATCCCTTCTGACCCCTGGCTGCCTCTCTGTGACTTGGTCTGAGCAGGCCTGGTGAGCTTGTGCAGTGCTCGATCCCTCACTCACATGGGCTCCCTGGGGTGGGCAAATGAAAATGGTCAGGGTATTGTTGTTTCATGCACATTAATACAACTTTCTGCTGTAAAAACAATCAATAAACACTTGCAGCACATAACGTGAGGAAAAGATAGTGGGCTTTGAAGCTTCATAGGCTTGGTTGCAACTCCAGGCTGCACCACTGAGCATGGAAATAATAGCTCTGTGTCCTTGGACAAGTTACTAGCCCATTCTGAGCCTTGTATCTTCTTACCCATAAAATCTGCCTGACCAAGTTATTTGGAAAATTAAAGAAAGTACATATAAAACACCTACTATGGTATCTAGCACATATAGAGATAAAAATTTTTATCTATATAAATGTGACAACTTGTGAATTACTCATTTTTCTTGCCAGGTGAAAATAGATGCTTTCTACCACCTGCATCAGTGAAGATACTTATGATCCCACATGAGTCTGGGGGTTGTACCAGAATTTGGCATCAAATAGGGTTGTTTGAATCACACTCCCACATTTTATTCTGGAACTTGAGACCCTTACTTGGGGTCCTAAAATTTTTAAAGAGATTTCTGTTCTGCAAGCCCTTGAAATAGGTTTTGTCTTTGGTTACAGAGTTTCAGAGCCAGGAAGAAATTTGAAGATCACCTGGGCCACTCTCTTCTTTGCTATTGATCAGGAAAGGCCCAGAGGGAAGCAGCTAGTGAACGGTGAGCAGGAAATCATAATCATGACTAAATTTATTGAGCAGTTACTAGGAATTAACTGAATTAGCAGAGTAAATTCTCTTTTACCAAATTCTCTTATTTAATCTTCACCACAGCCTGTTTCATTCCCATTGTGCTTATGAGGAAATAGAAACAGCAAGTCTTTGGTCTTGAACTCCCATGTTTTCCCACTGCAGATGCCCCCAGCTTTACGGGAGGAACCTGCACTCTGTGGATGTTGAAAACATTGTGGGGATCAGTGCAGGCAGCTGTCAGTGCTGTACTGAAGAAGCAGGAACTTGCATGCTTTCTGGCATCTTTGCTAGAACCATATCGCTGTTGGCAATAAAACAACTGAGGTAACAAACATTGTTTAAGGTCCATGAAAGTGGATGCTTCTGTGATATATAGGAAGTAGAAAGAGAGCACAGTTGGGGATAGGGTACAGAGACAGAGTCTGGAAACAGGTCCTGGGCACCAAAGTGGGTGCAAAGTGGGGCAGGAAGGCACGCATCACACTGGCCAAAGGCTGCCTTAAGACCAGGGACCAAGTCTGGTGACTGTAATATAAGGATGATGAAGCCGAGGTTGAAGCTAACAGCTGCTTTGGGGACGATGAGGATGATTCTGGCCACGAGGACTAAACTTACAGATTTTGCCTCACCATGCCCAGATTGTGCAGGCTCTCACTCCCCTCCTGGCACCCAGACCACCTCAGGGAGGTAGCTCCATTCTTTCCTGGTGTCCTTGGCCTTGATTTCCTTTCCTGGGTTTGTCCTGGGTTTTTCTCTGCTTCAGAGAGGAGGGCCTCAGCTAGTGCTGAGCACCAGGCTGATGGGCCTGGGGACCAGGGTGGTCCAAGGGGCCTTGACCCTGGCCCCTGGCCTTTGGCCCTGTTTGCTGCCCTTATGCTGGAGCCAACGATGGATTAACTTGTGGTCACTTTTCTCTGTTATGGTTTGTTTGAAATCTAAATAAAATGACTTTGTGAGGAAAAAGAAAAAAAGATCCATGTTGCTTGTGAAAACCACACAGCCTGATTCTCCTCTCCATTCATAAAGAAGATGGAAGGAAATTACAGAAAGAATTTTGCATTTTAGTCCTTCATATGGCAGGGTTAACCTTAGGATATTTTGCTGGTCTCATACTCGATAGCCTTGTATTGGCAATTACTTACTCAAAGCTTATACAGCAGGAAACAAAAATAAATTTTTATTTGGTGATGCTGCTGTTTTACAGTCTAGGTTGTCTAGGCATACTCAACAGCAAATCGTTTTTTGGTGATGGTAGATCATAAGCTCAATATAAAATTGCCTCAGAAGAGTAAGTACTTAATAAATTGTTTGAGGGTTAGATGGAGGTTTTCTTATCCTGAGGGTGGGGGATGAAATCCATAGTCTCCCTGAGGAACTAGCAGTCTATTATAAAATACCAGTCTATGTTTGGGTTTGCCAAGGCTAAGGTTAAGAGTAACTCAGCCTCTTCACCCACAATGTGCAAGGTCATTGCTATGAGAAATTATTTTTCTTGATTTGATCTGATTAGGGCATCCTAACTCTGTCTCTATATGGTAGTGAGTTACTCCTTTCAAACAGTATACTTACTTTACAGTATCTAAACATTGCTATAATATTTTCACCTTCATACTTTTAAGATTTTCTCTGTAAAGAACCTTCATGTCTTTAGCTGCTTCAAGAAAGAGTTCTAGGCTGTGAATTGGGTGTAAATCATAGCCCTGATAATTGATTGTCTTGATTTTCCCCCCACATATTTTCAGATTGCTAATTCAAGACAAGACCCAAGCCCCTTTCCATAGGCCAATTAACATCTTCACTGCACTTACCACTTTTTAATAATTATATAGGCATTTGGGTACTTGTCTTTATTTTTATGTATTCTCCACCAGGCCAGGTAATCTGTGCAGGTGAGGACCATGGCAATTTTATCTCTGTATCTCCAGTGTCTAGGATGCTCAAACAGTAATGAATATGTAAACATTAACCTTGGGTTATAAATAAATAAATTCATAACTCCAAGTTATAGCAGATACCCTCTGATGTCTGTGCTTGAAATGGCAAAATTTTTCCCCTTACCGTAAACACGGAAATCTCTTTGCAGAAGAGGGTGTACAACACTCCACAGTTATATTCACTTATGATATGGGCTACAACTTATTCCTTTGGTTTGAGCATTAAACAGGTACATTTTCCTTATTTTTAAGACATTAATAATCTTCAAAAGTGTCCTTTCCAGCTGTGTTGGCACCGGCAGCCTTGGCCCTATGGCATTGTAGTGATTTAATTGCTTCTCCAAGAATCTTCTCAATTTGATCCTCAGGTGATTTTCATCTATATTGGCATAGATTTATCTTGGTAAAGTTGAGTTCTAAATTACATACATGCAGCTATGGTGTATCAAAACATATTTTTTTATAAAAATATATAATAAGCAGTTTCACCAGTATCTTTCCTTTCATTACATTATTTCAATAGCCTTTTAATAAGTTAAAAGAGGCCTAATATCCATTAATATTATCAAGACTATTTCTTTCAATATATTCTTATTATAAAATTACAAAAAATATAAATTCATACCAACTTCTTCTGTTCACCCCAATTTGGATGCAAAATTATATATCAAAGGTTTTCAATCAATGGGCTGTCACTTGAATTTAACCTGTAGATATTTTATTTAGCTGTCACAGTGTTTTAAAAACTATTAGGCAATATTCAAAAATTGGGTGATTATACATAATAATCTGAATTTGTGAAAATCAACATACCGTGTAGGTCCACACCAACCACAGCTGAGAACTTCTGCTAGGTCATGCATGCTCCAGTTTGCAGGTTCACTCTCTCTTTCCAATGCCTTCTGTGTTTATTGTTTAAATTCCTGAAAAGGTGGTATTATAGAAAATTTGTTTTCTTTTTTCAAAGTTTGATTACTTTTGTTTCAAAAATGTTTTTATAGCAATGAATAAAAACAGTAGCTTTTGAGGAACCTGTTGTAGGCTTAATAATTAATCTGTCTATATTCTTCTTAGTCAAATGGTACTTCTATGTATCCATGAAAATTTAGAATGGAAAAGTAAGAAGAGAAATGAAATGATAGCAATTTAGATTGCCAGGGGCTTTCTTGTTCATTTCTTTGTCAGCTAGTTGAGTGATTCTGTGTTTGACTTGTGGTTTCTAGTATTGCCAGATGTAAGAATGCCCTGGAGTAAAGACAGGGGAAGCAGCCATGTTACAAACATCTCCTTTTTCATATGGGGGAGGATGAGCCGTCACTGTACTGGGAGTCCTCTTGAGTCCCCTGGGATTCATTCAACCTGAACTGTATCTGTGTCTTAGATAGATGTAGAATTTGGTAAACTATCTGCTATCAAGAAGTGATGTTAAACTCATCATGATAAACTTGGGGAACTCTGGGAAAATCATTTTATTAAGACTCCCTAACAATTGTTATCATTTATTAGATGTTTTCAAAGTCAAGATGCTTCATGCCCAAGAAATGCCCTGCTGGCTTGTTATGTATCCCATCCTCTCCCTTGCTGTGCAGTCCCGACCCTGGCTGATAGTATCCATATTCATGTGAAGTTTCTCCCTCATCTTGTGGCAGAGATCTGTAGCAAAACAAGGAATATTTTTTTAGGTAGATTGTATTAAAAATACACTTATTTGGGCAGTAAGTTCTCACATGATAGGAGCTAACACGGGTACATCAGTCACTGAAAGACTCAGAAAATTTAATTTGGGGGATACAAGGTGATTACAGAGAAGCATGCTCTTTTAAAAGATGTATAACACTTCTTAAAAAGTGTTAAAAGCTTGACTTTTTTATGTCAATATACCAAAGTTTCTTATTCTCTATAAACTGTACAATATTTGGGGCAACTAATTCCTATTGTGGGGCTGTCCTGTGCACTGTAAGATGTTTTCCAGTATTCTGGAATCCATCTACTGGATGCCAGTAGCAACCACCCTCCCCTGCAGTGTGACAGCCAAAACTGTCTCCAAAGATTGCCAGCTGTCCCATGGCGGACAAAATTGCCCCTGGTTGAGAACCATGCTATAGACCTTCTGAGATCTTTTGATTTTTGACAGAATGGTTCAGATTTTGTCTTCAAAGATCTCAAAAGGGACTGGTAAATCAGGAAAACTGTGTTCCCTCTCTGGACCCCTGAAGGGCAAAAGGAACACTTTCAAAGTGGAGGGCCTGTTTTCTTGTGCTGTGACTTTACTAACCTGCCCTTTTGCCTCAGGTTGAGTCCCTTCGTTAGTCCTAGCCTCTTGCCCTTTCATTAAAATAATGGAAGACCTAACTCCTAACTGACTGAGGACTAAATGAGGTAATATATGTGAACTGGCTGCTATACTGTATGTGCTTTTGTTCTTCTCATTACTGCACCCTCTGCACCACTTGTCAGCTACTGCATGGAAGGATCTGTTTTAGATTAAAGCATAATAGTCAGAACAACACTGTCTTGTCTCCGTGTATAGGCAGTCAACCTTGGCTACTTGGCTACCCAGACAAAGAAACCTTGAGTAGCCCTGGCTGGTGTAGCTCACTGGATTGATCATGGGCCCGTGAACCAGAGGATCGCGGTTTGATTCCCAGTCAGGGCACATGCCTGGGTTGCAGGCAGGTTCTCTGAAGGTCAGTTCCCTGCAGGGGATGCACTAGAGACAACCATACATTGATATTTCTCTCCCTCTCTCCTTCCCTTCCCCTCTAAAAATAAATAAATAAGTCTTTTTTTAAAAAACCTAACTTTTGCTAAGACTTAAACTAAAGAGATTAAAGTTATAATCTCTGCAAGAACCTCAATGTAGAAACTGAACTGTCCATCAAGGGCAAATCCATATACCTGGATCAACCAGAGTGCATATCAACTGCTGGCACAGGGAAACATAAAATGATTGGATTCCATCTCATATGGAGAGGTACAAAGGGAAAGGTGTTCCATTTTTTAACCTATCAGGGGCAGACAAAAATCTCCTGACAACATGTAAAACTGGGCTGTGTTTTTTCCCAGGAAGGCAGGCCTGTGCCTGCTGCAGGGAGCTGTGATGGTGAGCTGTGTGTTTACACAATTAAATCTGCATTTACCACAGGTTCCTGCATCAATCAATATTTTGACTTAGCAAAGCCTACTCCATATCAATTAACATATATTTTATCTTGCTTTCCCATGTTCCTTTGTCAAGCTGGCTGTCCCCCAAAGGTGGGCATTATATAAATCACAGATCCACCAATATCAGGTGCCCGAGACTCCAAGGGGAGACGTGCATTTTCTTGTAAGTCCACCTGGCCACAGGCTGTGAAGTGGTGAGGGTCACTGCTGCCTTCACAGAGCAGGGAAGTTGAACAGCTTTGGGGGCTGCTTGCATGCCAAAGGAAAGCTAAAGAATTTAATCAATCTTTGTAGTTATTTACTGCTTCATATATCGCAAGCGGAAGAGATTGTGTCATAATTACACGCTCTTCATTCCAAAAGGCTATGTTCATCTGTGGTGGCCACTAGCACTTAAATCTATGGGAAACATGTGTCCCACAGTGGAGGTTAATAATGAGCTGACATTTTCCCAGGAGCTCAGAAGGTTTCTGTAATCATGGACAATTGCTACACTGGCTTAAAAAGAGTAACAACCTGAGTCACTTGACTGTAAATGGGTTGTGGGTCATGTCTGGGTTGGTCTTGAGTTTCTCATAGTACCGAGGGTGGGTGTGGTCTGGGGATCAGTCCCAGGGCCTGGCTAGAGGAACTGGGGTCCCTGTGGAGCTGTGGACAAAGTGCAAGGCTCTCCCACAGGCCCTGACTTTTCCCCCTCTTAGAGGAAATGCAGCAGACATTTAAACATTTCCAAACCAAACAAGACACCCTGAAGGATTCTCCTCCTGTGGCCCCATCATCTGCCTCAGGCCGGATTTGAAAATATCAAACAAGGCAGTGACAGAGGCTGCTCTGCTAGGAAGAGGACTGGCAGGAAGACAGGACAACAAAGGCCGTCGCCGCTCCGTGCTGAGCATCTGTGCTGAGATCCAGGGGCTACATTTCAAAACTGAACACAGGGTGGTCTTCCAGCCGCAGTCCGGGGAGGGCTGTGATCTCCCACCCTTCCTTCATGGTCTAAAATAAAAGCTGGGGTGGCATTGAGGATTTCAATTTCTCTTATCAGTTCTTTTTAACCAGGGCACACTTGCTTTCATATTTTTAATGCTTATTTCTTAGAGACCATCCTTGTGCCCTAATTTGCTCTAAAAAGCCTCTTCATGCTCTGCCCTGCCTTCATAGCTCACTTAGATTTAACATTTCACCTGGACTTTGGTAGTAAAGGAAATAGAAGTCCTAGAACCAAACCTTCCACTTCTCCCCACAGTTGCTGATTCCATGAGAACAAAGCCTGCTTGAAAATCTTGAAAAGCTTCATCTAATGTCAGCACTGAATTTGAGGAAGAATAATGAAAGTTGTAACTTCAAACTTGTTCTGCATATAATTGTTAATAGAATTGTGGTCTCTCTCTCTCTCTCTCTTTAGTAATCTTGTTTTCCAAATTAAAATCCTAAAATTCTTCAGTGACTCATTCTCCACCTGGTCTGAAAAACAGAGTCCTGCAGGATCACCCAGGGCCACAAGATTGGGAGAGTGCCTAGGCTTCACATGGACACAGCCTCTCAGGAAAACTGCAGTCCTAGCAAGTGCTGGACCCTGTCCTCTCCATAAGGGGCCAGCTGGCTCTCCCCCAGGCCTGTGGGAAATTTCAATGGTGTGGGCTGTGCTTTGGGTGGTTTATGTACTTCCTGGACACATGTTATGGATGCCTTGTGCATCTTGTAACTTGTCAGGGTGGCTGTCATGGGTGCCCTGGGGATGCTTACCTTTTCAGCAATGCCTCTCCTGTTTCGGCTGCCACCCTGTCCTCTCCTGACTGCCCAATCCAGCTGGGTGGAGTCCAGTGGATTCAGGTTGGGGTTTCGGCCCTCTCAGTTACTGCCTGTGTAGTGGTAAACAAGTCTGCTTATCTAGGAAATGGATTTAACAATATGAACCTCGTAAGACTATCTGAAAAACTGACAGATCTTGCATGCAATTTAGCACAGAGCCTGATGCATCAGGAACCCAACAGTGAGCTGCTTCTCAATGTTCATAACATATCAGGGATCACACAAGTCTTCCCCAACTCACAAAGGAAACAGCTTTCCCCTGATCTTTCTTCTCTTTAAGAGGTGTGAATCTGGATGCAGGGCCTGTGTCTGGTGCACTTTCAGGAGCAACATGGCCTCCCACAGGGGACTGTGGAGAAGTACCTCAGAGGCTTTACCAGAAAGGTGGTTGGCTGTGGCTGGGCTTACCTACATGTTGGCTCTAGAGTGTTTTCTAGCTGAAGGAAATAAAATCTAGCTTCCAAATTACTCAAGGAAAGGCTGCCTCGTGAGCTCTAAGCCAGGGGCTGTCCTGAGCCTCGCTTCCATCTCCTCCACGATGAAACAATGTAAGTGTGACAATAATGGCTTCACAGACCATGGAAGAGACACCATGGGGAAATGCTTAGAAATGGGAGTGGGGAGGTCCTGGATAAAGTGCAAAGGACAGTGGCTAGAGCCCTTAATGAGGAGAGTGGGGGCAGATAAACTTTCTCTATAGGTGAGGGCTTACTTTGGGGAGTAAGGAAGTGAAATGCCCCCCAATAATTACCAGGAGAGAGACGAAGGAGTTTGTCCATTTCACATATCATGGGGCCCAGACTCAATTAAATTCAAAGTTCTGGGAGGCGACATGATACTGTTTGAAGAATAGAGTCTCTGCCCAGCTATAGCCAAGGCGCCTTGGGAATCTTTTTATCTGTGAGACAGCAGCTCCAACACTGGAAGGTAGGATGGAGCCCTTCTGGAAGGCACTGGTCTCCCAACTGCTCCTCAGACTTCCTCTGTCTCTTGCACAGACTTATGCCAAGAGGACTGGTGATTCAGCCCTGGGGTGGACACGGCCCCTTGGGACTGGAAAGCTGAATATTTATCAGTTGGATTGTTGTGGACTCAAGGCACTCTGAACTCAAAGACTTTTATTTTTTCCCAAATGATCTTGGTGACTGTGTGCTGTGGCTCTCCCTGGCCAATGTCTAGTCTGTGGTGTTTTTCCTTGCTCAGATAGTGTTTCATAGAGGCAGGTTTGGTAAAATGTCTTTCCGTTCCAATAAAATACATTAAAATATATTTCCATCTTAAATAAGTTGGTGTCTGTTTTGAATTAATCACCTTGATGTACAGTAATTAGGTATAGATGCATCAACAAGAGAGTTTTTTTTGTCTTTCAGGAAGGAGGTACTCATTCTATTTGTCACAGTACAATGGCATTTACTATAGGCCTGAAGATTTCCCCCCAAATCAGACTTCCACTTTCTAAAATGTCAAGACAATCCTCCTTAAATTATCTAGAAGTGGCTGCAGCAGTTTAGAAATTTTGAGCATGCACGACTAGAGAATTCTCTTGCTTCCCCAGAATCCAAGCAGCTGCCAAGTAAAACAAAAGTATGTGAGCCTTTCAGCCAGTGCCTGGCATTGGAGACTTGAAGATATAACTGTGGCCTCAGAGGACAGCAGTCCAGCTTCAAAAGCTGCTTTGCTAACTTTGGAATGGAACTCTTAAGACACATTTTAGATTCCTTCTTTCTGGACCTCTCTCTGTGTCTCTCTCCCTCCCATTCTCTTTCTACCTTAATTTATTATTCCCTCTCTCTATTCTTCCAACCCTTCTTCCCTTTCTCTCCCCCCTCATTTCCTCTCTCCCTCCCTCCTCTATCTTTCTTTGTTGTCTGTCCTTCTGTCTCTCCTTGCTCCTGCTTTCTTTCCCTCCCTGTCTCCGTATCTCTCCCTCTGTATCTCTCTTTGTTTCTCCTCCCTCGGTTCTGCCTGACGCATTTGTATCTAGGCATCATTGTTTGTGTACTCTGAGACTGCAGCCCCTTTCTTTGCCTTCTTTTTGTTCTATCCTCAAAAGATTTTATAACCAATAAAGGAATTTTTTGTTTGCCCCACCTGCTGCAATCACCACATCCTCTGTCAGGAGAATTCTGACACCACTGCTGTGGATAAGTGCCTAGACTTATGGCTCAGCTGAGACAGGCAGACTTCAGTGATTCCACCTGACTCTTCTTTGCAGAATTTAATAGAACCAAACAAGGGGCTTCATTGTTTTTAATAAAAATAGAGAGGTTCTGTTTTGTGGTGCTGGGCTCAAAATTTGTCCTTGCAGTTCCTCAAGGGCCAGTAATTAATCACAGAGGTATTTGGGTGGGCAAGATATTTTTGAAAATCATTTTACATTGCCTAACTAATTAATAGATAAGCCATAAAACTCACTCACCTGAACCTGAAAATATTTGTAATTCCAACTGCCTTTCTAGACCTGTGCTTTTAAAAGCGTGGTCCCTGGGCCAACATCGGCATCACCTGAGAACTTAAATATTAGGAATAGTAGCTCCTGAGCTCTGCCCCATATGGACTGCATCAGAAACTAGGGTTGGGCCCAGAAGTATGTATTTAACAAGCCCTCCAAATGATTCTGATGCACATTCAAGTTTGAGAATCCCTGCTTCAGAGTGAAGATCGCCTTTAAGCCTGTGTCTGCAATGTCAGATACAAAGTTCTTATATGTGATGTTGGGGGAAACGTATGAAAATGAACGGAATTTAGAAAACATGGGTTGGACTCCTGATAACAATAACCTAGTGGAGATCTGTAAATAGGGTCAACATTCTCCACATCATAGCGATATAGAAACAGCAACACAAAATGAGTCTCTTGCATCTTGAAAGAACCATGAATCACAGCATGCCGGAGGCGGGGATGGGTAGAGCAGTGTACTTCTTTGTACCACTAGGGGGCGCGCTGGCTTTTCCAATGTGGTCACTCTGAGAGACGCAGCGTTTTTTTGTCTTTGAGGTCCTGTCATTCTTTGTATAAACAAGTTACGTTCAAGTGTTTAGGATATAAATTACGACCATGCCGGCAGCCTCAGGAGGAATGTAAACACAGCACTGTGGTCGGAGCAAACTCTGAAACTGACTTCATAATTTATAGCAGGCCCCGGGTAGCTCAGTATAAAAAGGGGAGGGGGACCCTATTTAACTGCAAATACGATAATGGAGACAGAAAAAATTTTAAGTCACTGCTTAATTTTGGGAAAAAACAAAGAAATCATAAGGATTAGGAAGATAGTGAAGACTTTTTAAGACAGGAGGTTTGACTAGGACGATGTCTTTGGACTGAAATCACTTGAAACATAAAAACCTGTGTGTGAGATATCTACTCAGTGGTATTAGTGCCTGGTAACTGGTTGGGAGAAAGACCATTCGGGGAACTAGTAACAAAGGAGAGTTTTCAAAAGCGAAAGCAAAAACAAAACAAAAACCCAGGCCAGAGCTGGAGAAGAAAACCAAAGTGTGATTTGGGGAGAGAACCTCTACTCCTGAGATCTAGGTTGCCACTGCTGCCCTTGAGTGTAAAGTGCTGGTCAGAAAAAAAGTGGGCTGGGTCCTCCTGCCTAGGGGCCTATACTGTCTCTTTGTTATTTATAGCTTCGCCAGCCTTTGCCCACAGCATTCATGACTGGGAAATCTCGGGAGGCTGATCAAGAAAAGAACCAGAACCGTGAAGGGATCCCTGAGGAAAAGCATCACATTGCTTGTGAAAAGAAAGGAGGGAATATAGGGCACAAAGAAGGGAAATGTGGGGATTGGAGAGTGCCAACGCTAAGCAGGGTAAGCCAGGCTCTGAATTAGGGGGTGGGGACAGAGAGCAGGCACCAAACGTTTGTGAGGGCCAGGTTCTGTTACTCTCCAAGAAAGGCAAAGAAACCGGGATGGATGCTAGAGACCGCCCACTGCTGTGCCCACAGCCTTCCCTTCACCCCAGCCCATATAACCTTTGTATGGATGGTATCAACATCCATACAAACTTTGGTCTTGCAAAGAGGAAGTAGGTATTGTTTTTTGGCACCTAATCCTCACTGGCTACTCAGCCTGCCCTGTCACTGTAAGCTGGTAGGTTAGAGGAAAGAGCAAAAGGAAAACTCTCTTGGAGCTCAAGAAGGAGAACAAAAAGGGCAATTCATTTCTTTAAATGAAACAAATCTTGCCTTTCATTATCTTGCTTGGTTTTCTTTAAGTTACTTTCACCTTCTGGATTTTGTTTAGCCAGAAAGAGGTAGGGCGAAGGAAAGAAAGGAATAACAGAAAATGTTTCTTCTTCTCTTTGTCTTCTGAGAAGGCAGCTTCTGACAATCAGAAGCTGCCCTGTTACTAATGGCACAGACCCCACACCATGTCAATTACACAACTTGGGGGGGTGTGTAGAGTTGCATTGGCTGGGTGGTGAGGACAACCTGGTGATTACAGAATGCTTCAGGGAAAACAGGTCCCTTTAAAACAACTATTTGTTATATACATTTTATTGAAAATTTTTTACATCAAAATAGTTTGGCAAACTGTAAAAGTATACATAACTGCAAATATATCCTCCTTTTAAAATACAAGCAAAGTGTGAGTATACAAGAGATAATAAAAATATCTTTAAAATATGGTGGTAAAAAATAACCTGCTAAAAATAATTGTATTGTCACAATACTGAAAACCATGATCTCCAACTAAACACATTGTTTCTAAATACTTTCTTAATAATACTCTTTGGCACCTGCATCCAAACATAGTGTTTGGAGAAACAGAATTCTCTCCTTAGCTGGGCAACAAGGCGCGGCTTTCTTCATATCTTGTGTTTAGCACTGCCTTTTTGAAAAGCATATACATTTTCATAGACAAAGAAAAACACACAAACAACTTGTCTGCGTTTTCAGACCCTGATTATTGAAGGCAATGAAGATCCCAGAGTTACATTTTTATGTTTTTCATGTGGTAACTTTTTACCATCTTCGCTAACAAGTTGAGTTCTCAATTAGCTCTCCCCCTCATTGGCTCCTGCACAACCATGCCAGGGTCTGTCCTTCTACCACTGGTAGACAAGTGTCAGTGAACAATGCTGGCCTGGGGATTCTAAGTGATGGATGTGTTACTGACTGCTGTGGGGTGTACTTCACGTGCTTCCATGTCAGTTCATTCTGCCTCGCCCCCACCTCCACGGAGAAAGTGGCCCTGGCATGGCATCCCTCCCTCCATTCACATGACACAGGGCTTAATATCCTGACATACACTATTGTGATGGTGATGGTGATAATATGGCCCACTTGCAGAGGGGTGGAAGGAAGAAATGCCATTAAAGTTGAGGACGAAATCTTTTCTGTCACACACTGGGGCAGAGTGATGCTGGTATCGAGGCAGTCCCACTGAAAGAAGAAAATAAAAATTCTTTTCAGAAACAAATTTGACCAGCTGAGGGTGGAGTGTATTATTTAAAAAATTAATTTAATTGGTGCCTTATTTTGACTCAGGATGAGAAGGGATTTGTCTATTGCTATAAAACTGGTAGAGGAAACCAGCTTTGGAAGTTTTTCAAAGTTTTAAACTTTAGGTCTGGAATCATTATGTTTTGTTTTTATGTACCCACAAACACCTCACATCCCCTCTAAACCAGGTTATCATGTGCTTGAACTTCCCACTACTCCTGGAGGCCCAGAGGAACGATTCAATCACCATTCAGTCGCAGGAGGAGCTGCGACACCAGACAGCGGGACAATTTGACCCAGGCTCTTGTTCCGGGTTCCTGATCACAGGGCTCCTTCCAGAGCCCAAGCTCCTCACTCCAGAAACACCACTGTCGCCCTCGCATCTTATTTCCCAGCTAACTGGCCCGGTCAGATTAGCAGGCCACAGCAGGGATATTTCCTGTGCCTAAAACGGGGACAGAAAACAATCCCAGTGCTAAAGAAAGGGCCAAGAAAGAAAGCTCAGCCTTCATAGGTCCGGAACGTCTCCCGCTTCCTCTGGAAAAGCCAGGATTCTGGGGAACAGAGAACGCCCTTCGATAAGAGCTCAGCTGCAGACCCTTCTGCGCAGCCAGGCGTCCGCCAGCGTGGGGAGCCTCGCGGAGAGGAGGGCGAAGGCCCATAGCTCTCTTCCCCGGTGCGCTTCTCCGCCTACAGGGCGCCAGAGCCGGGCGGCCACTGGGCACCCAGCAGTCCGCCCTTTGCTGTCTCGGAGCCTGTGAGTCCCGATGAGCGATTCACCAGGGGTGTTTGGCAAGCGCTGGGACCTGGCCTTCTCCGGAACCGGACCTCTCTCGGTGTCAGACTGTGTTAGGCCTGTTGGCCTGAGTCTGTCTGATTATCTATGTAGTGTGGGAACCAAAAGTTGCACGTTGGTGCAGGGCCTGATTCAGCTTCTGAGTGTGTGAAAATCATACCTGTTGCCTGCGGCGCAGTGCCCTGTTCGCTTCGCCTCGGCCTGGCTGGCCTGCGCTTATCGCCTGGTAACACCTAATGTTGCCACACATGAATTGCAATGCTCTCATAAAGCAGCAACTAGTCCACGCGTCCCCGATGTGCCTTTGTGGTTCTGCACACAGGTGCGCTTGGCCAGCAAACTACAGTACATCATGGTGCCAATTTCTGGATCTTCAAGTAACTGGCCCGGCAGGAGCTCGAGCAAACGCTCAAAGGTTGGCGCTTTCAGTGACCCGAAGGACAATAAAAATCCTAGCTCTTTTTTTGAAGGCTCTCAGGACTTAATGAAGGGCACAGGGCCTCTCTGAGCACGCAGGATCTGGCCTCTCTGTCCTAAGTGGGAGGGTGCGGACCTCGTGGGTGTTCTGAAGGCGGGGTTCATACTGTGTATGTCTGTGTGTGTACACCCTTGAGCGCTGGGAGTGAGGGCGCTTCTGGGCCCACAGCCTCAACCCTGCCTGACCTCCCCACTCCTTGCTGGGCCCTGGACACCCAGTCCGCCACGGGACCTAGAGGGCAGCACAGAAAACAGGCCTTGCAGGGCGCCCTGCACCCGGCCTGCCTGAGAGATGTCAACAAGGGCTCGGGTACGGCCTAATAAGTGAGGTATACGGGAGCCCTGGGACCAGAGAGGAAGGTGCAGAGCACTCTCCTCAGGCTTGGGCCAAGGCGCGGCCTCCCTGTCATTCCCAGACTAGGCCCAAAGGTCCTGAGATGCTCCTGGGGAAGGTCGTCACTGCCAAAGCCTGCCTGCTACGTTCTCTTCGAGACAGAGTCCTGCTTCCAGATTCCCGCAATTCTTGGGTCTTGTGAGTACGGCCTGTGTGTGGAGTGGGCAGAGGGCAGCCACACGGAAGGATCGTAAGTCTCTTTCGTGTGTGTGTGTGTGTGTGTGTGTGTGTGTGTGTGTGTGTGTGTAATTTTAGCGTGCTCACTGGCAGCGGCTGCAAAACTTTAGAGCCTGGGTTCAGATTGAGCAGGGCCTGTTGGCATGGGGGCCGGTGAGCTGCCTGCAGAGCCAGAAGAGCAGCGAGTGGGCCGGTGAGTGGACCAGTGGGCTCCGCTTGGGGTGGGCAGTGACTGACAGCCAGTCCATGGGGATAAAAAGTGTAAGAGAGGAGGGTCATCTGTACTGGTTACTTGTAGAAATTCCCATAAAATTGAACAAGACTCTTCTTTCAGTGACTTAAGTCAGGCTAAAATCCTCTCCAGTGTGGTCCTGCCGAGACTGTCTTTGTTTAGTTAACCTCTGAGGCCCACATTTAAAAGGCCTATTTGGGAAATTTCACCATCCAGGGAACCAACATCTTCTGCCTATTTCTGGGCTTCCCTTCCCCCTGGAGCCCTTGTGGTACACCAATTCACAAACATAGAATGTATGCATTATCCTGCGAATCATTTTCTAATATGGGTAAGGCAATGTAAGTGAGAACGGTTTGATGTAAAGGCACACCCAATTTTAATATGTGGCCATGGGTGCCCCAGAGGAGGTAAATATAAAAGAGTTTATCTCTACTTTTTTGATAAATCTAGTTAAGTATTGGAAAATCTCCTCCACCCTGCCTCCTCCCACATATTAAAGATGTGTGGGACGAGGCAAGATAGATTTGGCAAGTCAATAAATTTTCATTATCCTCGGCCAACACAATTTACACCAGCAACACAAGTGGTGTCCAATGGGCAGGCATTATTCTAAGGGAGTCATAGTATGGACCTCAGGTCCAGCTGGCCTAGGACAGACTTAGGTGTCACCAGGTGGGCACTATGTGGGGAAGCAGGACATTCAACAGCCTGCAGAAGGTCCTGGCACCCCACTCTGCTTTCCTCGCTATCACTCCCTCCCTTCTCCTCCTCTCAACATCTGCCCAGTTTCAACCTCTCCCCACCCACACCCGCAGCATACGGAACTTGTCTTTCTGACATTTACTTTTGTGCAAAAATACAGCAAGAAAAAAAAACTTTACAAAAGACAAAAGAAAACAGAACTCTATGGCCAAGGCCCCCAAAGGCATGTATGCCTTCTCTCTAAGCTAAGTGAGGCCTGAGAGTTGAGACCTCCAGTCCATAGGGACACGGAGATACCCTAAGCTGGAGACATCATCTTCCTAGGAATGCAAATACTAGAGGCCCACATCTAGGCCAGGAGTATGGGGAAAAAGGTAAGACCCCAGTCCTTTTCCTCCCATGAATAAGGTGTAGCTCCCCGCCAGCATCAACTCCTATCAGTGCCTTCAGACCTCTAGGCTGCGGCAACCCGTAGCCATTTGCAGTAGCCACCGAACCTGGAGTCCTAGAGGCAGCGCCCCCAGAAGGCTTGCTGCTTTACCTGACAGCTCCTCGCGGGCGTTCTGGTGCAGGTAGCTCTGCTCCAGCGAGTACGAGGACATGCTAGAATGTAGGCCTGCCGCCGAGGCCGCGGGGTTGCTGCTGGGCGTCAGGGTGGCAGGCTGCTTGAGGTAAGGCGAGGCGCCGGTGGAGCTCCAGTGCGTCCCGGGGCTGGTGTAAGGAGAGTGGCACTCGATGGCGCTCGCCAGGGCAGGAGAAGAAGGCACAGGGCTGCTGCTGCTGTCCGGGCCGTAATCCCCCCCGCCGCTGCCGCCGCCCCCAGCCGTGCCTACACCCCCAGGCCCGGCGGGCACCGGGCAGCTGGCCATGTAGGTGGAGCCCGGGTTGGGCGACATGTGTGGGACATGGTGGTGGTGGTGGTGGTGGTGGTGGTGCGGGTGTGCGTGGCCCGGGGTGCCTGTGCCGGCATCGTAGCTCGCAGGCATCATGTCGAGGCCGCCGTAACCGCCCTGGCCGTGGCAACCAAGCGGCGCCGACGGGGGTGCCTGAAAGTCGAAACTCTGGGGCAGTAGCGAAGCCCCGAAGCCCAAGCCGCTCACCACGCGGTGGTACATGGGCTTCAGAGCCTGGCACTTCCGCCTGAAGCCTCGCGGACGGCGGCGGAAAGAGCCCTCCTCGAACATGAACTCGCTGGCGGGGTCGATGGTCCAGTAGTGACCCTTGCCGGGCCGCCCGAGACCCTTGGGCAGCTTGATGAAGCACTCGTTGAGCGAGAGGTTGTGGCGCACGGAGTTCTTCCAGCCCTGGTAGGCGCCGCGGAAGAAGGGGAAGCGCGCCTGCAGGAACTGGTAGATCTCGCTGAGCGTCAGGCGCTTGCTGGGCGAGCTCTGGATTGCCATGACGATGAGCGCGATGTACGAGTAGGGCGGCTTCTCCGGCCGCCGCAGCCCGGAGCTCGCCTTCTTGGCGCCCCCGCTCCCGGCGCCCGCGCCGCCCGCGCTCTTGCAGGCGGCGGAGGAGGCGCTGGCGGAATTGGAGGAGGACGAGGAGGAGGAGGCGCAAGAGGAGGACGACGACGAGGACAACGAGGTGGTCTCCAGGGTGGTGGCGGTGGTCGACGGGCTCATCAGGGCGGCCTGGAGTGCGCTGGGGGTCGGGCTGCACGCGCTGCGGAGCGGGGCCGGGGGTGGGCGCGGCGGCGGCCCGCCCTCGGTGGTCATCTGGGACTCCGCGGAGAGCCGGGCCGCGGGGGCGGGCCCCGGGCCGGGAGCGGAGGCGCCCGAACGGCGTTGGCCCAGGAGCGCGGCGAGCGCCCTTGCCCGCAAACCGAGCTGCAGCCCTGGCCACTCCGAGCCAGCGCTTCGGCGTCGCCTCCCTCAGCTCAGCTGTGGCTTCAGGCGGCGGCGGCGGGCGGGAGGCCACGCCCGGAGCATCACTGCCCTGACCCTCGAGTCCCTGCCTCGAGAAACGGCCTCCCGGGCGGCGGAGTTGAAGCTGCCGGGCGTCAGACAGCTGTGCCGGCGAGCGCAGACTGCGGCCCGGGCTGCAGCCGGGACCCGGGGGACTAGCGCGACGTCTCCGTCAGGAGCGCTCCTCGCTCTGTGTCTCAGACTTCCTCCCGCCCGCCGCTCCCCCAACCGCCCTCCCTCCCTCCACCCCTACCCCGCCTTGTCCCCTCCTCGCGGCGCCGTCGCTTCGGGGAGGGCACGCTCCGCCTAAGGCGCTCCACCTCGCCCCTGCTCCCCACCTGGCCGCAGGGTCCCTTTCTTATCTCTTTCTTCACACTCCAGAGTTCCCTTAGGTCTTTTAATGTCAATCTCGGCCTCTTTCCCTCTCACCCACCCACCCCTCTGTAAAAGGAAGAAGTCACAGGCTAAGCCCCTTTTTGCTAGGATGACCCCCACCCCAAGCAAAACTCGACCACCTATAGCTTTATTAAAACTTTCTCTTTGCCCCTTACAGCGCCCCTGCCTCTTATCCCAGACACTAACTGACCCTAGTGAAACCGACCTACCCCTCCTGTCCTTCCTTCCCTCTCTTCTCCTGCCCACCTTCTCCTCCTCCACACCACCCCCTCCTCCTCCCTCTCCCCCTCCCGCTCCTCCTATTCGCCCATCCTGGGTCTAGGAGCGCTGCCTCCGGTGCTGCCTCCGCGGCCGCCGGGAGCCTTCTTAGCTGCCTTTACCCCGGGTGCCCGCACTGACACCATCTGTCAACTTCATTTAGACATTGCAGCCCTCAGCACTCCGGGGGCCCGACGCCCAAAGGTAATGTGCCGGTCTTCTCTCTTTCTGACAGGGCTTGCAGGCCTTACAACAATTGTTACAGAGGGTGAGCAGCCAGGGCGCTCTAGCGCCCCAGGTTTATGTCCTGGGGCGATCATTGGCATTTGCTGAACTTTGAGAAGAAGGGTTTAAGAAAAAACTAAACCAAGTTTTAGAGAAGCTGAAATCTGGTTGAAGAATAGGACTCATTTTGCATTTGTTTCCACTTCCTTTCCGTTTTCCACTTGACATTTTATAACAAATGCAGAAAGCAAGCCCGTGCTGAGTGAGGTAAGATAGCTGTATTTATATTCAGTCCTGAAGGGGCGTGTTACTGTCACTAGATTTAAAGTCTTAATGTTGCCCACCAAAAGAATTGTACATCGGAAAGTTACCTTTTGTGGCAGAATACTTCAAGTCAATGTGGCTAATTCCTCTTCCAGTCAGAGTCTAGCTAGGAGAGAAGTTGTGCCCTCAGGAGGAATTACTTCCAGTAAGGCCGGACAGTTAGTTATTGTGTTGCACGTGCAAGGAAATGTAGTCTGACCAGAAACAGGGGCTGGGAGTGGGAGGTGGAGAGCAGGAGGCCTGGGAGCTGACGAGGCAGAGGGAGGCCCCGAGGGGAGGCGCTGCAGACCAGAGGACCCAGACTGGAAGCAGCGCTGGGCACACCTCTGTGTCTACTCTGAAAGGACCAAGTGCTGAGAAACCTGGGGAGGTTGTGGGGTGGGCAAGAGAGGGCAGATTGGGCTGAGATCCTGTGAAAGGTGGGCAGAAAAAGAGCCTTGGGTGAAACAGAACCAAGTCAGGCCTCTTGGGGCTGACCGTTGTCTGTGCCCTTAGAGTGCCTGGGGGACTGATCCTGGCTGAGTGTGCTAGTGGGGCTGTAGAAGCAGAGGAGTGGGAAGGGTGGGAGGGGAAGGTTGGGGGTTGGGCTGGATCTGGCCCCAGACAGTGACCTGAAGTTGAGTGGAAGCAGGCTTTTTCCATCAAACCCTGCCTGGATACCACACACAGAGACTGAGTGTCAGTTTACTGCCTTGAGCCGGTTCCTTTTCCCTAAGCTCCACAGTAATTAGACAAAGAAAACCTAAATTAGTTGAACAGGCGTCGACAGCTTCCTCCAGAGCACCCCTGGTACCTACATGGGAATGTGTCCGAAAATGGCTTGATTGTAGCCGAGAGTCAGCTAAGAAAACACGGCCCAAATGAACTCAGTTTACCGCCCATTTCCAATAGAAAAAAGAAACAAGTCGTCCTTTTCCGGATGGGATGTTTTGATTGAGTTGGGGTAGAAGGTTTCTCGTGGTTTCCACTTCTAAGAATTTCTGAGTGACTGATGAGCGGGGTTTTTGGTGAGGGGGGGAAGGGGTACCTATTTATTTCATAGTATTTTTCTCTTATCCCCTTTTAGTCACTATGCATGGCATAATTTAAGTGTAGGTAACTAAATATCAAAGTAAATATAGCATGTTCACGAAATTGATGCTGTAAGTATCTAAAACATAAATAAAATAAAAAGTGGAGTGAGGACTGATCGTATCTAAAAGGAGCTCCATTCTGTGTGTGTGTGTGTGTGTGTGTGTGTGTGTGTGTGTGTGTGTGTGTTGGGAAGAGAATTGGCCTAGCTAAGAAGCATGGAATGAAAGGCCATCATTTCATATGTAGATGGGGGTATAGGCGATAGATTATGGGAAGATTCGGTAAGTGAATATCACTGTCACTATACCCGCTGTAACTTTCTGCACCTGGGGGATTCTGTGCACATTGGATCTCAGGCCCTAAAAGGTTTTAGGACTCAGAGACTGAAGAATAAACCAGCATCAGCCCTAAAATCTAGGCAGGGCTAGGAATACTCTATACCAGCAGTTCCCAGTTTGGGGGCCATGAATCTTTTTGAAAATATGATGGGAGCTCTGAAGCCTACCCCCAGAATACTTCCATTTTGCCTGTGGTATTAAGGGGTCCACAGATACTCTTAAAAAACAAACCCTGTTCTACATATTGTTAGTTTCTACCAATGCAGCTAGTTAAATTATCAGGGATTTTTAAAGGCTTCCTTCCCCATCCCAATGACAGTGGTATCCATTTTATATAAATTGTCTAAACTTGAAATAAATACTATTTGCAGTTTGATGACTCTTATAGGAAGCCAGGGAAGTCCTGGAAGGGCAATAGACCTTGGAGAGCCTGAGAGCTCCAGTCAGGAACAGGTTAGCTGACTTGGAGCACCCGCGCCCCCTCCCCCCGCATCTATCTAAATATTTCCCTCCACTCCAGAAATATAAAAAGGTTGGTGACCTTCTGAGCAGTAAGAAGCTCTTCGCCAAAACTCTTTCTTGGAGATCCCACTGCCCATGGAAATTGTGTCTCTGGCATATATCCCTGTGTCTACAAAGACTAAATCTTTTCACTTGCTGGTTATAGCCTGCACAGGGCACCCTCACGTGATTATCATCCTCCCCTTCAGAGGTAAGAAAACTGAGGCTTAGAAATCCCAGATGATTCCCTGAAAATCACGCCTGAGCGAGTGACAGAGCTAACCTAAACTGCAGGCCTGGGTCCCCCCCCCATTCTGTTTCCACTACATCGCATTACAGCCTCTCTGAACTTTGTTTTAATTACCAATTTATACAAACCTCCTGGGTAAGAATGCTTGCGGTAATAAATTATGTCAAATTCTTATCCCTGGCAAGTATATCTGAATTTCTGTTTAGCACATGGCTTAAAGGGAAGTTGTATTTATCTCTGAAACAGAGACAAAGCACCCTCCTTAGGGCTCTTCGCTTTTTCAGAGTCCTTTCTTCTGGCGGTGAGACCTTCCCGACTGACTTTCACTGCTTGACAAACAACAAGAACTTGATCTCTCTTTCTTATGGGAAGTAAAGGTATGGCTCGTTAAAATGAGTATAGATCAGCCCGTCCGCTCCTTGGTTAACCAGAAATACCTAGCCTCAACGTAGCGGATCCCCTCTCCGATTCGGCCCTCTGTCCTTCCCCGGTCCCCACCCCCGCTTTAGTGATTGTCCCGTCTGCGCGAGAGGTTCCCTGCCAGCTCCAAACCCCAAAGCCCCGCCCTTGCTCCAGCACAGAGTAGAATAAACTTGGGGAAGCTTGGGTTTGTTTCTCCGATTTTGTTCTGCAATCAGCGTTTTATTCTAGGAAATCTCTTCATTCTTGCGGTTTAAATTTTGTGTGCTTAGCATGCTTCCTCTGCTTCGTGGGTTTTACATGAAAGGGCTTAGACTAAATCAGTAACCCACCGAAGACGCATCCGCACCAAAGCTGTTTACTGCATCTAAGACCTCGCCTCCTTGGGGCACTTCATCTTCTTCCTCCTCTCCACTTAACTTCGACCAGCCCCGCTGGAGCAAAGCCTCCTCCCAACTCAGTTTGAAAGTACTCTATTCACCCTGTGTTGTGATACGAAGTTAATGTGCGTAATGGATTCTCCAATTCCTGCGAGGATTTCCTACATGGGGACCTTGAGGACTCAATGCTGAGGTCTAGGGGGTGTCAGCCTGTTTGGGGAAACCACTGGAGGACCACGCGAGCCACAGAGCTCCTCTAGAAACTTTAATTTGCGATAGAAAGTCTGGCCAGGGGGGCAAGGAAGAGGCTCCGAGGCTGGGGTGAGAGAGGGGAACTTGGCGAGGAGGGGTAACTGTGAATTCTATATCCTCGGCGTCTGTTCTCCTTCCTCGGTCCAGACACTCCCAGACCTCCGGGTATGAACATCAACCACCCAATTCTAAATGTTTATTTGGATAGATTCTTCCGCTGTTCAAACGCTTGTGTCCCGGGCAGGGCTCTTTTTCATAGACTGAGAATTCCGCAATAGCCCCAGACCTCCTGCGCCCGGCCTGGGCATGACTTGGTCGCCCACTTTGTCAGATCTGAGTGGTTTGGTGAGGAAGGAAAAAGGGTCCAATATACCAGAGCCCCATGGGGAAACCTCACCTCTTCCTATCTCTGTACTTCCCAGACTGCGTTCTTATGGGTGGGGAGCGACAACTGCCCGCGGGCCCTCACCCAGGTTCGGGCAGGGAGGTACCAGACCGGGCACCTACCTTAGACATCACCCACAGTCTGCTGCGTTTATTTGTGAGGAGGCCAGGGGCCTGAGGAGAGGGTTCCATGTCAGGAAAGGCCATTTCTCCTAAAAGGCAGCTCTAATGCCTGCGGGAAGGAGAGAAATGACACAGTGCTGGAACAGACACAGGCTGCGCGTCTCCCGTGGGGAGAGGAATAAGTGGCTCCCACTGGCAAAGGAGAACTAGCGGAGCCTGCACCACATACTCAGTCTCGGGAGAAAAAAAAGGGCATACGCAAGGGAAGGTGTTGGCGCCCCTCGGCTCGTTAATTTTGGGCCCACTTGTGCTTCTGGGAGGACTAGCACTCCTGATGAGACGGAAACCGGCGGAATCGGGCTGTGTTTTGGGAGTAGGGCAGCTTGAGCTCAGGATCCCTTCCCTTACTCCCACTTGGTTGTGCTTCTGGCCCCGGGTGGACGCGGGGCCCGCGCCCCTGTGCAGTGCGGCCCCAGGCCTTGGGAGGACTTGTGGCCACTGCTTCTGCCTGCCTCCCCAGGCTGAGAGGAAGTTTGCTGGACCTAGCGTGCACCCGGGGCAAGGCTGGCAAAGGGGCAGGGCCCAACCATGGAGTGTTCATGGACTTGGAGGGATTAGCCCCAAACACAGAACGGGGAAAGGGAGAGCTGAGGGCCGCAGAATGTACCAGTCAAAAGCGTCCACTAGGTCGAAAGGCCGCGCCTGGGACTCCCGCAGGCAGGGAGGTGAAACTGGTCCGCTTCGGGTTCATGGGCGGTAAGACTCCGCGGAGGTCCCAAACTCAGCCCGGATAGGATTTTCTCTTAGGGTCTGGCTGGTCTCCTCTTCTCTGACCCATCCGCCCCAAATAAATAAATATCTCCTAGGGCAGCGAACTCTGCAGGGCACGGGGCCCTGCGCGCCGCACCGCGAGAGATGAACTTCCTGGAGCATCAAAACTCCCCTCCCGTCCTCCCCGCTGAGCTCAGGATATGGGGCGCGCTCGCATCTCTTCAGAAAAGGAAACATAGCTCTTCCAAAAATATAAATCAGCTCTGACGTCCAAATATTTCTTTTGTCCTCCAGCATCCTCTGTAGAAATAAATAAAACGTGCTCGGCGCCCAGAGCCCGACTCAGGACCTGGGGGCGCCCAGACGCCGCCTTGGGGGAGCTGCCTTTCGGGAGCCTTTCCTCCAACCTGTTGCCGATGACTCCCCCTCAGCCTGGCACTTTGTTCCCAATTCGGGTTGCAGCCTGAACCTCGGTT
Organism: Artibeus jamaicensis; assembly: GCF_021234435.1. Taxonomy (NCBI): domain Eukaryota; kingdom Metazoa; phylum Chordata; class Mammalia; order Chiroptera; family Phyllostomidae; genus Artibeus; species Artibeus jamaicensis. The sequence continues at coordinate 68,877 of NW_026521765.1, forward strand.
ACCGGAAGGAGGAAGACAGCTCCTTGGTAAAACTCCGGGGCCTGAGAAGGCGAAAGGCCAGCGAGACCGACGTGAGGGGGAAGGAATTATGCGCCACGCTGGTGCTGGAACCGAAGGGGAGCCCAGGGAAGCACCGGACACCGCGGCTCCCCGTGTTCCACAGTTGCCTCTGCAGGCTGCCCTTGTCTTGCTCTCCAGGTTTCCATTTGTACCAAGCCACCGCCAGTTTACACATTGGGGGTCCCTAACCCAGGACAGCCTCGTCTTGGAGACGAGCCCAGAGGAACCCACGGTTGGGGCCGAGAGAATGTCGACGGGGGGCCTCTCTCAAGGCTGGTGCTCCACGAGAAGGAAGCGAGCTTTGCAGAGTTAGAGGCAGTGTCTGAGTCGTGACCCAAGGGTCTTTGACCCCATCATACCGCCCGGGGGGCTTGAGCCGGGTCTTCCTTACACCGCCTCCCCCATAGGCGGATTTTTTTTGTCTGGGCTTCGAAAAGAAATCTATACTACGGGAAAACAAATGGAGTGAACATGGCTGAGGAGTTGGAGTAGGAATCTTAAAGGGGTGAAAGTAGACTAAACACTTCGTCGAGTAAGATGGTCTGAAGTTGCCTCTGGCACCTCCACTTTTTTTCTGCTCCTCTGAAACTCTGGTGTTCACCTCCAGAGGAAGAGCAGTCCTTTTTGCTATCCCTCATCCCCTCCGCAAGTAAGTCATTGCAGCCCCCAGGCACTGCAGCCTCAACGGCTGCGGTGGTGGAGGGCTCCAGGCAAAGCTTAGTCTCCATCTGCCCCGGGCTCACCACCTCTTCTTTCTCACTAGCCACTCTCCCTCCCCCGCCCCTCGGCCACTAGGGCTCTTTAACAGGACTGGGGTCTCTGGGCTTCGAGGCAGGGGCTGTCCTGCATCCTCTCTCTTTCCAGGGGGCTTACTGACGAGCTGCCTCAAAAACACGGCCCAAAATGTCCCCGCAGGGTTTAGACAATCCGTCACCCACCACTTCAAGAATGCTTCCTCCCTTTCAAACACAATCCTCGCACACCAGACGGGCTGCGGTGGGGAGGGGCACGCACTTGAAAAGAGAACAGCTATATAATCAACGTCAAAGCCATTCCCGCAACCTTTCGGAAACAGGGACCCAGGCCAAAAATCCCTCCAAATGATTTACACAGCCCTCCTCGGCCTCTCCCCCACCTTCTACTTTCACTCTCCGGAGTCCCTACTGTCAAGAAGCCGGCAAAGCCAACGCACGTCTTTCTCTCTGTGCGTTGAGCGTTATCACCAAACGTTTCGCCGTGGGAGTAGTTTGCATTTTCGGAAGGCGCGATTCATCGTGGGGTTCAGGGAAATAGGAGAGTCGCGGCCCGGCCGACACACTTTTGGGGCCCGGTCGCGGTGTCTTTCTGGTCGGAGAGCACTGAACTGCGAAGGCGGGGCGTGGTTTTTCGTAGTCGTCAAACGGGCATCACCTCCCTTCGCAGCCAGAGCCCTCGATTTTTGTGAGCTGCAGCCCGTGTCCCCCCCTTTGCTTCGGCCGCCAGCGCAGAGGAAGCAAAAGTCCTCGCTCCCGCTGGGTGGCGCCAGGCTCCCGCGAATCGCGGTCAGGGTGGCGCCGCGCGCGGCTGCATCCGCGCAGCTCCCTCCACCTGCCTCGGGCTCTCCACACCCGCGGCCAGAGTTTGATCCTCAGGTGGGCAGATTCCTTTAAATGTTGTAGCTTACCTCACACTCTTGGCCACCTTAAGACATAGTCTTTTTCTACGCCTCCACCCCGTTGAAATAGAAAGAAAGTTAGCTACATACTTGCAGCACACCTCTTTTGAAATGAGCTCTGTCCGTTGCGAACACGCTAAGGAATGTTCGAAGAAATTCAAACTTGCTGAAGAAACTCAGGATTCATTTCAATTATTTTGGTTGCCGAAGCGTCAAAGTTACACCTGTAGCTGTCCTGGGGTCCAGTAGAAAATAAACAGAACACTCAGCGTCAGGAGAAGCCAGTTTTGGCTGGTTCTGGAACGAGGCGTCCTGGGGAAGGTGTCTCCGTCCTGCACTTCGGCGTTCACGTGGTGAAGGGGTTCCAAAACCACTCTTGTCTTCTGAGTACACATAAGTGGACAGGATATACGGCAATCCCTCCCTCATACACCCATCACCTAAATTTAACAGTTACGGAGGTTTTGTCTCACTTGGTTCATTTATCTTTTTTTCTATTTTCATTTCCTGCTGAAATATTTTAAGGCAAATCCAGACATCACTACTCCTCCCCATGACCTCCAGTTCTAGCTCTCTCATACCTAAAATTACATTTAGTGCAGACAAGCACAACTTCCTTGGTGAAGTTTGAAACCGAGCTGGAATATTGTTCTGGATGTGTGTTTTATAAACCGAACTCTCCATCTTGCTACTCCCTCCTCCTCCCAAGTGACTTTCAGCCGCTTTTCTTGGCATTTTCCAGGCTTTGTCGCTCCCCCACCCCCACTGAGGCCAGAGGTGTGTGCTTTAGCAGTGAGCTCTGAGGAGTCCTCCTGTTCAACTGGGAGAGTCAATGCCACACAGAGTCCGTACATCATGCATGCCATCATACATACGATATTTATTTTAACCAAGTAAATTTTTATATTTATTTTATTGCAAAACCACACATGTCCTTTGAACAGATGTGTGCATACACACATATATGTATATATGGATACATATGTATATGTATATATATTCATGTGGACAACAGTGTAGCTTCTACATTGTTTACACAGGCAGTGGTCAACCAGGAGTGAGTTTTCTGTATTGTTTCAAAGTGCCTGTGGGAAGATTTTGGATTAGGCTGGAGAAGTGAAGGGGTCCTGAGTGGGGAGGGAGGATGGATCATGAGGTGCTTGTTGGCCCATACCCTCAAACACCAATCCACACTAGGATTCTGTACAAATATTTTATTAATTTATCTGGTTTTCTGCACCCCAAACAATACATTTTACCATAGTTCCTAGAGTTTCCTTTGCCTTCAGTGCAACACTGATCAGATGAATGGCTATGTAGTGGTAGCCCTAGATCTTTTTTTGATAATAAACATACTTTTGATGACCTTCGGTTAAGTTTCTGAGCTTCAGTATTTTTTTGTAAAATAGAAATAATAAACATAATAACAAGCACCCTCCCATGGTGACTATAAAGATGAAATAAAGATTATAAACAACATTAACATTTATACACATTTACGCGATTTTTTTTTTTTTTTGCCCTACCACCGGGAAAAAAAAAGCACTGTTTAAGTTACTCTGCGAGTTCCCTGTGTACTTGGGATCTTTCCTTCCCTGAGTAACCTCTGATATACATGTTGGTTTTGTCCTTAATAAGGAAAAGGTGTCCAATGCCTGTAAGTTTAAGACTACCACTGTTGGGCTGAGGTCTTTCAAGGTGTTTTTGCGCTGTGAGCAGGGCTCCACGGTGAAACCCGAATTATCATGTGGTCGGAAGATGTTTCCCTTGGTGGGGTTCACACAGCCATAGAGAGATCCGACTATTTCGCATCACCGGGGCCGGGCCTGGGCGCTCATGCCCCAGGCGTCCCAGGTCCCTACGCAGGAAGCTCCTACAGGGTACCTTGACTACTTGACCACGGCGCAGGGTGTGTGTGTGTGTGTGTGTGTGTGTGTGTGTGTGTGTGTGTGTGTGTAGTTGAGCTCTGGGAGAGGAGTCCACTTTGGCAGGGTCCACTTGTCCCGAGCAACGTGTGACTCAGGGAAGTACCTGCTAACAACCCCAGGCACAGGAGGCTCGGCTGTGCGGGGACCCGGCCTCACTAACTGGGCGGTCAAGCCACAAACAGCAGATCTGCGCTAGAGGAGTGTCTCATCCCTCAAGTATCACTGGGAAAGCGTGAAAGCGCAGCAAGAAAAACTTGCGGGCGTGCTGCTACCTGAGGGGCAGGGGCGCCTGGTGGATTCTCGGACTTGGGCTGCAAGCAAAACAGCCATCGCGTGTGTTTGTTTCAAGCGGATATTTCCTCCTTCGCGCCCCATTTCCCGTTTGCAACAAGCACAGGCTCTGGACCGCCCCGCCCCGTAGCAGGCATCGAGGCAGGCAAAGATCCCTCACAGCCCATACAAACTACAGGGCCCCGTGAGTCCCCAGCGGCAGGCACTGAATCCCTGAGCCTCCCGCGCCGCAGAATACGAACCGCCACAGCCGCCCCCCACCCCTACTCCCGCACCCCGCAAATCTCTGGCAGTTCTGATTCCGAAATGTGATCTGAGTAAGATCATAAATGCTTTTTGCCCATAAATGCATTTTCCCTGTGTACCTCAAGGGCCCAGTACACCTTGCACTTATTAGTTGCAACACCGTGAGCAAGTTACTTTATTTTTCTGGATTTCAAATTAGTCATTTCTATAATTGGGATCATAATAGCTACTCGTAAAGTTGCTGGGAAGATTAAACGAATTAATACACACCAAGCGCCTAGAACAGCGAGCAGCACCGTGCGGGGGGCAGGGGGTACTCAACAAACACAGAATGCGAAATTGGACGGGCAAATTCCTCTGACCTTGAATCTGCTTTTCCTGCAGTGACTTTTGGTTATGGCCTGAAGGGCCTAGGGATAATGGGGACCCTGCGAGTGTTTCAGCCTCAGCCAAATTCTCGGGCTCGGTTGTAGTTTTAAAACTCGATTAAGAATTAGGAGTTATAAACGGAGCTGTAAGAACGTACGGAAAAAAAAAAAAAAAAAAAAACAGAACAGGAGCTCCTTGCCCAAGGCTCGAATCCAGAGCTGCGGCGGCGCGAAGGCAGGTGCGCGCGGCGGCGGGACTTTTATGGGAGTTGAGACCAGCCTTGTTCTGCCAGAAGGGCCCGGTCACCCGCTTCGCACTTGGTTTAGCTCTACATCTCCACGATTCCGGGGATTCATCCCCACGGCTGAACGCAGGCCAAATTGTTTGGGTGTGATGGGTGCTTCGGACGGCGCTGAACAGAAACGCGGCGCGGAGGGCGACCACTTAAGAAGCTAGGGGTGCGAAGCAGGGAGAGTATTTCCGTTTTAGTGCCTTCCAAGTCTCTCTGTCTAGTCTTTGGTCAGGTTCCTCTCAGGTTGGGCCCTGTCTTCATAGCACATATCGTGTGCTTGGAAAGGCACACAATACACGGCCGCTCCTGGGCTTCAGATCAGCGCCGGCATCTCCTGGATTCTGGAAGAAGCTCAGGGCCGAGTAAGAAGGGTAGGCTTGCCTCTTCTAAGGCAAAACCAGTCCCCGTAGCGGCAGCAGGGCGCTGGGCGAGAAATCTCAGGTAGAGCCGCGACTCTCCGGCATTAATGCTCAGACAGGAGGGGGTTCGGACGCTGCTGCAGGACTAGGCCAGGAGGGGGCTAGTGAGAGGGGAAGTGACCTTTTGAACCTTTATAAATGCAAATCCTGTAAGAAGTTTTTTAAGGAAAGAAAAACGGAAGGACGGGAATATGGAGAAACAGCGGAGTCCATCTGTGCCTGAAATGGCCTTTTAAGAATTTTAGGTTACTGGGGTTTGCAGACTTCTCTGCGGTAGACCAACGATTGGTAATGAACTTTGGATATCCCTTCAGGAGCATGAAGCGACCAGCTGACTTCCTCTGGTATGCATATTTTATAAATATAAACACCTTCACAGTTTAATAGCCATTTAAATAAATCATGCACCTAAACTCTTACTCTTAAAACAATCTGGCACAAAATAGCTATCCTTTTAAATTTTTTAATTAAAATTATTTTCTTTTATTGATTTTAGAGAGAGAAGAAAGGAGGGAGAAAGAAAGGGAGAGATTCATCGATGTGAGTAAGAAACATCCATAGGTTGCTTCCTGCACACACACCCTGACAGACAGAACTAGCACCCAGGCATGTTCCCTGACCTGGATTCTGTCCTTCAACCTTTTGGCCTGCGGGATGACGCTCCAACCAACAAAGCCACAGGTGCCAGGGCAAATAGATGTTCTTTGCCCACTGTCCCACCTCGCCCTCAGTCTCTTAAAGTTTCATCCCCAGACTGGTGGTCAGAGTGTATTTATACTTTGCTGTCTGTTACATTGTAATGTGCCACCTACCTCACTTTCGCTATCCAAAGTAGATTCAGAACTTTATTTTTCTGGTTAGGGAGATAATATATTTTTTGGGAAAAAACAAATGCCCCATTTGTTTGGCAGTTGTTGGTTATATGCAAATGAGAATGCTTGGGGGTTGGGGTGTTCACTGTAGCAAGCCTAATGAGACACACGCAGCTGTGATTAGTTCTCAGCTTTAAAAAAAGACCAACGTACTTGATGAGTCAGTCAGATAGTCACCCTTTTACTTTTCCAGTCTCTGGAGTTAAAATGTAAAGAATTTTAAAAAATGTGAGTTGTTTACATTTGTCAACTTTTCAGTCAGCAAAAGAGGGTCTCATAAAGTTTTCTTCTGCCATTGGAAGGGAATTCTGTTTGAGGACATAAAAATATAAACTAAACCACCAGAGGCCAAGTTTTGGAACAAAATGGGTGTGGAACATTAAAACAGGCCAACTGGGCACACAGGATTTGGGAGTGGAGGGGACTATGTAGGTAGGCCTTTTGGACAGTGATGCTTGTTTGCATAAGGAGACAAAATGTATTCATGACCTGGACTGGTGTCAGAGAGTGGCAAAGTAAAGAGGGTAGGGAGTGATAGATTCTATTTAGGGAGCATTTTTACCTGGACAGCAGGTTTAAGCGCTGTCCATCTTTGGGTTGGTAGAGGGTAGATGTTGGCATCAGGCTGAGGGAATCTGCCCTACTGAGCTTAGCTAAAGTGGAATTTAATAAACTTCTTTTTGTTTTGTGGTTTCTGCCTATGGAAAACTTCTGCAGTGGGAGGATTCTCAGAAAGGATCTGAGCCTGAAGAACTTTCCATCTGTAAATCAGTTACAAAAATCAAAGAAATCAGATTATTGTGCATTTTATAGACATAGGGATTTAACAAAAAGGAAATGAATGTGGATGCATATAGCAGGTGAGAGTGACTGGAGAAGAAATTTCTAACAGCATGCATAAGTTCATAGTGATATGAAAATAATAAATAATTTTGAGTGTCTTGAATTTATTATAATGTATTCTCAATCCCTTTCTAACTAGGGTATTGTTTGGAGGCCAAGATTTGATTGACATCTAGACTTTGGATGTGTCTACAAAAGTGAAGATCAGAGTTGGGCAATGTAAGTAACACCCCTTAAAAATATTTTTCCTGGCTCAAATTATTTGTACTTTTTCTTCTAGTTTTCACTTGTTTTTCTGATATAATGACAGTGCAATTTACCTTCATACCTTGAATTAAACATGGCCTTTCAATTGATGGGACTAGAATAAACAATGTTACTCAAATAATGCAGATACTTCCTTTGCATAATTAAAGCTATCTTTGTCTAAACTACATCTTAAAGCTTTAAATATCACTTTAAAAAGGGATTTAACTCTGAAAATTTAAATAATTTTAAAAATTCTAAATTTTACTTTTATTTTCATGTGATAACTTTGAGACAACATGAACAACTTTGCAAAATATCTATTAAACATTCAATTAATCCTTTAAAGAGGGAGTGATAAACCTATCCTCACTCTTTGAAACTAGGCAAATAGAGTCATTCATTGGAAGATTAACAGTAAACTCTGAGGTCCGTACAATTTGAAACTCTCATTAATAACTCAGAGTTTCAAAGGAGAGCAGAATGTTGGAGAAGAGGGTAAAAGTATAGTTAAAAAACTTGCATTTAAAAAACTATTTAGAGAAATATATGTATTTGTTTGCCTGGCATCTTTCCTTACTTCTTCTGGTGATAGCATCTCTTATCCTTAAGGAGAGCTCTCCTCACTCAATGTCATCCCAGTACCATCCCAGTGTTATGACACCCACGGATGTGGGATCATGTGACCTATGCCTGTCTATATCACCCATCCTTTGGCTATCCTTTCTGATAATAATGTAGGGGGAGAAAAATAAATTTTCCTCTGTTTTTCTAGGTTCTATTGCTGAGACCCATCTTAATAAAAGACTGATAAGTAAGAGATAAACAAACACAAGTTTAACAACATGTACACCTCCTGTATATATGGAGGAGACCCAAGAAAACTGAGTGCTCCCTGAAATGGCCCAAGCCACCACATTAAATACCATATTCAAATACAATCTAAATTAAATACCACCATATTAAATACCAGATAAAGACAAAAGAAAAATGTCATAGGGTGGGAGACCCAGTTAAGGAATATCATTTTAAAAAGCCCATAAAACAGAACAAGGTTGTTATGTAGATTTAAATAGGTGCCTTCTTCATTCTGAAGAGTTTCTTATGATTCAGTGTCACCCCTTTGTTCCTGGTACAGAGAGGGAGACACGGATGGGAATTTGCCTTGTAAATGTAAATGCCCCTTATGCAGGGTAACTTCTGCTCAGTTTTCAGAGTGTCTTCTGTCTCTTCAAAATGATCTTTATGTCAAAGGGGCATATTTTGGGGTGGTATATCCTGTGCCCCCTCAGTAAGAAGTCAAGATTATATAAGAGGTTGGTACAACAGATAAATGGCTGTTGGAGGGTGGTAGGTCAAGAAAGTATTCCCTGGGGTGACATTGATATGGTACTTGATAGAGAGGAGTCAGCTATGGGAAGATTTGGGCAGATGGAGCAGAAGATGTTAATCCAATATCAAAGACCTAAGGAATGAATTTTGTCTCTGTTCCAAAGGATATTGTAGACCAGGCTGACTGGACTGACATTCTCCACTCTAGGTGCTGGTTGTTCAGAATGAGAAAGACAACGCTAATAAACAAGATAAAATCTGACTTCTGAGCTCTTCTTTTACTAGACAGTCACCTGGTACATACCCTCTGTTCTGTTATGGCCACATAGCATTATAGACTTTTTACAATATAGTATGGTAGATTACAATGCTTTTAGCAATCATCTAACTTTCTCTGTTTTCTGTGAGGCACATTTTAATGGAATATGTTTGTAGATATACTGATTTTTTTCCCATTTTAGTCATAGTCACATTATTACTAAACTCTGTAGGCACTGAAATTTGGCTATGGAATTAACATAGGTAGATAAGTGACAGATTGGAGGTTCTGAAGTTCAGCACTGTTCAAATTGTGGTAGGTATTGTGTGCAGGTCTGGAATTCAAAATGCTGGGGGCAGACCTGGAAAAAGTTCAGAAGAGAATTATGAGTGATGAAACGGATGAAGGATGGCACTCATGTTGAAAAGATAACAGAGTTAAGGAGCATTCTGTTTTGAAGAAGCTGAAGAGGAGTTTTACTTGTGGTCTTTCAGTAGGTGAAAGATTCACACTTTGAAAACCAGAGTGAGTTAGTGCTGACCAGTGTAGCTCAGTTGGTTGATCCTCATTCCATGGGGTAAAAGATTGCAACTTTGATTCCTTGTCAGGGCACATGCCTGGGTTGCAGGTTTGGTCCCCAGTAGGAGTGTGTAGCTAATGATTGATATTTCTCTTTTGCATTGATGTTTCTTCCCCTGTTTCTTCTTCCATTGCCCCCTCTCTAAAAATAAATAAATAAAATCTTTTTAAGAAAGCAAATCAGGGACTTCCGCCGAAACTGAGGCATAAGTGGAGATGCTGTGCTTTCTCACACAATCAAGTTAGAGACAACAAAATATTAGCAACAGAAAACATAGTCAGAACACAGAAAATTGAACTTTTTGGAAGTCTGATAACAAATTCTTCAGCCTGACTGGTAAGAGGGGCGAAGCCAGCAGCTGGTGGAGCAGGGTTGCACAGGAAAACTAGGTCAGATGGACTCAGGCGCGCGGATTCCAGGCATGGGGTTGCAATGGGTGGACCCAATGAGCGACCCAGTGAGCGACCGGCAGACCCAGCGAGGGCACAAGGTGGCGGGTTGATTGTGGTCACGCATTTCTGCTCAGATAGACCAGCAAGGGAGTGGGCAGTGAGAGGAACCAAGTAGGCCCCCATGGTGAGTGGCAGCAGAGGGAGCCACCATTTCCCCGCTCTGACCCCGCCCCCACATACAGTGTCACAAACCAGCAACCTAAGTGGCCCCACCCTGGTGAACACCTGAGGCTCCGCTCCCCATACTGGATAGATGCAAACAGACCAAAAATGGCTCAAGAAGATCTCAAAGCCCCAGAGCCCATAAATCTAAGTGACGAAGAAATAGCAAAACTTTCAGATGCACGGTTCAAAACACTGGTGATCAGGATGCTCACAGAACTGGTTGATTTTAGTCACAAATTAGAGGAACATATGAAGGCTAAACTAATTGAAATGAAGGGAATTGCACAGGAAACCAATAGTGATGAAAAGGAAACTGGGACTCAAACCCAAGGGAGTAAACCAGAAGGAAGAAAAAAATGGCCAAACAGGAAAATATGAAGAAACAAGAATTCAAAAAAATGAGGAGAGACTTAGGGACCTCAGGACATCTTTTTTTTTTCTTTTCTTTTTTTAAATTAATTTTATTTAGTTATTTTTCAAGTACAGTTTTTTGTCTATTTTTCCCATCCCAGCCTCCCCCGCCCCTTGCTCCCCACCTCCCTCCCATTTCCACCCCCCGTAGTTCTCTTCCCTGTGTCCTTCCTATTTGTTCCTCCAAATCCCTCCCCCCTTTTTCCCCTTAACTTCCCTTCCTTCTCCCCTCTGGTCACTATCCCCTTGTTCTCTATTTCAGTGTCTTTGTTTTTTTGTTTTTTTTTTCTGCTTGCTTGTTTGTTTTGTTGTTTAGCTTCCTGTTAAAGGTGAGATCATATGGTATTTGTCTTTCAGCACCTGGCCTATTTCACTCAGCATAATGCTTTCCAGTTCCATCCATGTTGTTGCAAAGGGTAGTAGCTCCTTCTTTCTCTCTGCAGCATAGAATTCCATTGCGTATATGTACCACAATTTTTGGATCCATTCATTTACTGATGGGCACCTAGGTTGCTTCCAACTCTTGGCTATTGTAAATTGTGCGGCTATGAACAACATCCGAATTATAGGGGTACCAGAAGGGGGAAAGGAACAGCCACCAGTGGAAAACTTATTTGAACAAATAATAAAGGAGAATTTCCCCAATTTGGCAAAGACAATAGACTTCCAGGAAATCCAGGAAGCTCAGAGAGTCCAAAGAAGTTGGACCCTAGAAGGAACACACCAAGGCACATCACAATTATATCAGCCAAGATTAAAATGAAGGAGAGAATCCTAGAAGCAGCAAGAGATAAGGGGACAGTCACCTACAAAGGAGTTCCCATCAGACTGTCAGTGGATTTCTCAAAAGAGACCTTACAGGCAAGAAGGGGCTGGAAAGAGGTATTCCAAGTCATGAAATCCAAAGACCTACAACCAAGATTGATCTATCCAGCAAAACTTTCATTTAGAATGGAAGGACAGATAAAGTGCTTCTCAGATAAGATCAAATTCAAGGAGTTCATCATCACCAAGCCCTTATTATATGAAATGTTAAAGGGACTTATCTAAGAAAAAGAAGATAAAAAATATGAACAGTGAAAGGACAGCAAACTCACAGTTATTAACAACCACACCTCAAACAAAAGCAAACTAAAAGGACAGCTAGATCAGGAGTGGAAACATAGAAATGGAGATCTCATGGAGGGTTAGCAACAGGGAAGTGGGAGGAGGAGAAGGGGGGAGAAGGTACAGAAAATAAGTAGCATAGAAAGTAGGTAGAAAATAGATAGGGGGGAGCAAGAATAGTATGGGGAATATAGAATCTAAAGAAGTTGAGACACATGGTCATAAACTAAAGGAGGGGAATGGTGGGGGCGGGGGGGCAGGGTGGAGGGGAGTGAAAGGGGGGGAATAGAACAACTGTAATGGCATAATCAATAAAATAAAAAAAGAAAGCAAATCAAACTGAGTTTTTAAAGTATAGTGAAAGGAACCAAGAGTGTATCAGGGTGATTTGGGCTGGGTGTAACTAAATCCTTATTAATGTACTAAGTGTACTATCTCACATAAGCAAAAATCTTGGTGTGAGTTTGGTTCTGGAGCCAGCTGTTTTAGCAGCTCAATGGTATCAGCATGGCCACAAGTTCTTCCTATTTTTCTACTCTTCTTGTCACAGAATCCACTTGATCTTAGAACTTGTTTATGTTCTGCTTTTAAGATAGCATGTGTTTCACTGTTTGCATTTAGAAGGATATATATATATATATATATAAAATCCTTAACAGTAGAAAGAAAATTCCCCTCCTTCATTTTTTAAAGGAGAGGTTTAGATCCCATGCTTCTATCTGGATCAGTAACAATTTCCAGTGAAATGTATTTCACAGATTATCTAAGCCAATAGTAGGCAAGTACAGTGAGATTGACTTGGATTAATGACACCTCTATAAAGTTGGGAATGGGATGAATCTCCTCTAAATTATGTAGTCTCATGTATGCTATGGGATTAAGAAATGAAATCTGGATTTTTTTGTGAAGGAGGGAGGGGGAAATTCATGAATGAGGCATTTAGGGTGGATATAAGGAAGAAAAATCTAACAAAGATGATTTTGAATGATGGGGAAATGCAGCATGGGAGGATGTGGAATCTCCTTTTTCAAAATTATGGGATTTTATTTTTCTGAATCCTATAATTTTGTTTCTCTTCCTGTCTGCATGTGGGGGCATGGTGGGGTAAAAGCAAAAGAGTGCTTTTCTAGGAATAGTAATTCCTGGAATTACTATTAGAATTACCTGAAATCAGTGTTTAACACACAGATTCAAGAGTCTTCCCTCAGAGATTTAGATGTATTTTAGGGTCAGGTCTATGGCATTCTATTTAAAAAATATTTAATTTATTTATTTTTAGAGAGAGGGGAAAGGAGGGAGAAAGAAAGGGAGAGAAACATAGATATGTGAGAGATACACCGATCAGTTGCTTCTTGCATACCCTCAACCTGGGACCTGACCTGCAAGCCAGGCATGTGCCCTGACCGGGAATCATGTGCCTGACCTTTGGGGTTGCAGGCCAGCACTCAATCCACTGAGCCACACCATCCAGGGATATTTTTAAACTGATTCATATGAGTCTGATGTAGCCTATCAGCTGAACTCCATTTGGAAACCACTGGTAATAAATACAGAGTAGATATATATTTTTTTATCACATAAGGGACATTCACAAAAATTGACCATGACCTGCACCACAATGGAAGTCTCAGTAAATTACAAAGAATAATATCATATGAACCACATTCACTCACTACGATGCAATATGTTTAGGTGTTTATAACAAGGATATAAAAAGGATAGCTTGAAGAACATGTTTGTGGATGTTAAAAAAAAGTACAAAATAATGATTGAGTTACAAAGCTTATCAAAAGGGAAATAATAAAATATTGAGAGCTGATGATAGAAAAAACATTCCATGTCAGAGCAGCTAAAGCTTTGCTTAAAGGCAAATTTGTAGCTTCGAAACCAATGATCAGAAATTAAAAAAAGAGTGAGACCAAATAAGTTAATGGTTCAACTCCAGAAGCTGAAAGAAGAGTAGTGGTACAATCCAGAGAAAGCAATGCATTGGTCTGAATTTTTACTTAGAAACAGCAGAGCTCACACTGGCTAGATTCAGCAGAGTGTGGCATTTATTAGGGAATATTTAAAGACTCTGGTTTTGGAGGGCTGAGGAGTCCATTTTGGAGGATGTATTACCAGAATAACATTAAATCCCACTAAAAAACAGCTGTAGAAAGACCCCTCTGTAGTTGTTGCCACTGCTGGGCACCCCTAATAACAACCTGAAATATCAGGGTCTTCTCAATCAGTTAATGCCCCTGAGGTCACTGTGGCCAGAAAGGAGTTTCTACATTCCATGAATGGCACCGGGTTCTCCCAGTTCTCCCTCAAACAGAAGCCTCACACAGTTGGTCTGAATGACAAAGTCTAAATCACAGGTGCAAAGACTTGCTATAGGGAGGCTGGGAAGACAAGTTTCTGACTTCCGTCTTGGGAGATAGTGCTCATTATATGGGAAATTAGTAAGACTTGAGATGGAAGGGTAAATGTCAAATATCTTCACATTCAAGAAGGAAGGAAATCATAAAGATGATGGCAGAAATCACTTACATGGACAACCTTTCTTAGTAAAATTTGTATAATTTAAAGACCCCCAAAAATGTATCTTTAAGAACACTGATAAAATAGACACACCTCTCATGACACTTAGGAAAACATTGATGTCACACACATACACATACCAGGAAATAGCTAAGGTAGCAAGCAGGTTTATAATTTATAAACTAATAATTCCTCACTAGCTCAAGATTCCTGAGACAGAGAAAGAGATGATGATTGGGCAAGTCTGATTCAAGATCTCTGCCCCTGGGCATGTTCAGAAGAGAGGTTTTGGCTCTTCCTATTTCTGAGTTGGTAAGACCTTCCTTCCAATAAGCTTGTTTACAGTAGAAAATATCCCAAAAGGACAGCCAACAAATGACAGATCCTAATATCTGTAATGTGAGTTATTTCATCAGCACCTTATTGATGGACATTTATATTCTTTCCAAACTTTCATTCCTATAAAAAAGTCAAAGATATTTTTATGATAATTTTTTCCTAGAACTAAAATTACTGGATCAAAAGATATGACTTTACATCTTTTGATTAAGCTGTCAAGTTCCTTTCTCTAAAGTTGTAACAATTTCTGCTTCACTAGCTGTAAGATAGGGTCATTTCATTGCATCTCTTCCAGCCTTGGTTATTCCATAATGGACATTGTATCTCATAGTCATTTTCATTAGAATGTTTAATTATACCTCAAGGTAAGCAATTTTCATATATTGTATAATCTAACATGTACAATATTTTGTAAGGTAGACATCATGATCTCTATTTTACAGAGGAGAAAAGGAGAAAACCTTTCAAGAAAGGTGAAAAGAGCTGTCCTCAGTCCCTCATTTAGTCAGTAGGTGGTATAGGATTCAAACCGAGATTTTTCTGACACTAAAGTCCTCATTCTTAGCTACTGTTTTAGTTCTCAGAAAAGAAATATATTTAACTAAATACATACATTAAAATATCTAAGGGTCAGAAATAAATGTAGTAAGAGTTTCCTAAAGAGTGTTTCAAGAACACAAGACTTCTCAAATTCTTTGGTAAAGCAAGCAAGCAAGCAAACAAACAAATGATGCAGTGTTCAAAATGTTGGGAAGTACTGGATGTGTTCTCTTTTGGAGACTCATGATAAGTGTCAGGATATTTAAGGCTTTGAGAAGTCTTACAACACAGACACTGTTTATGCTGAGTGAAATAGGCCAGGTGCTGAAAGACAAATACCATATGATCTCACCTTTAACAGGAAGCTAAACAACAAAACAAACAAGCAAGCAGAAAAAAAACCCCAAAGACACTGAAATAGAGAACAAGGGGACAGTGACCAGAGGGGAGAGGGAAGGGAAGTTAAGGGGAAAAAGGGGGAGGGATTTGGAGGAACAAATAGGAAGGACACAGGGAAAAGAACTAAGGGGGGTGGAAATGGGAGGGAGGTGGGGAGCAAGGGGCGGGGGAGGCTGGGATGGGAGAAATAGACAAAAAACTGTACTTGAAAAATAACTAAATAAAGTTAATTAAAAAAATAGTCCAGAAAAGTGATGTTCCAAGGGTGATGTTTTAGGAAATGATGCCAAACACTGTACCTCGTATTTCTGTATCATGTTTTATTGCATTGGTTAGACAATAGTAAATGATATTGGTGATAGTAGGTATTTTATTTCCCCCATGATTTAAAAAGAATGTTTCTAGTATTTCAACACTAAGTATTATGTTGGCCTTGAATTTAAGACAAATGTAGTCTTTATTATCTTAAGAATACTTTCTTGTTTTCTGACTTGAAAGAACCAGAAATGTGTGTTGAATGTGAGGAGTCAGCTTCTCACATAAAGGGGAGAAGAAGTTCAGTAATAGTTTGTTAGTTTAGCAAATGGACAACATTTTTATGGAGTAGGAGACACTTCCCAAAGCTCCTGCAATAACATAGCTCCTTCACTGGACTGGGGAAATGCACACTCATTTTCTTTCAGATGAGTGGTATTTGGATTTATTACCTTTACTCTAGGCTAGAGAATAGGGCAGGCACTTACCTTGTTCATCATTAACTCAGCAAATATTTTTAGTGCATACTATGTACAAGGCATAGTTTTGGGTGCTGTGTCTTTAACAGCAGTGCAGCATTCAGCACATGGTAGAGACAAATAAATATTGTCAGTATAAACCAATTTTTAAAGAATTAAATTTGATGTGGTGCTGTCTGCATCCCTCTCTCCTGCCCCCCTTACCCTGGCCCTATGTCAAGAGGACCAAATGTGATTTTCTTCTGTTTCTGATCCCTTTCCTCTCTTTCCATTGTCTCTCTTCCTTCTCCTTCCCTCACCTATTCCATGTCTGAATGTCTACTGACTGCAGGCACTGGGGATATGGATGTGTGTGTATCTTTTGACTAGAGATACACCATTTGAGAAATTGTGGCTCAGATTTGGCATAAATATTCAAAACAGAATGAGGAAGATTTTTACTACTGAGGACACAGACTTTTCTTTTAGCCAGAGAAATTTTTAGAGATGAACTTGATGGCTCTTGGAGAGCTGACCAATGAGTAACTGCTTTTTAGCTTTGGAAACTTTTTTTTTTTACCAACAGTTTCCTTGTCTATACATTTATGAGTCAGTAAACAGCCCCTGTGTGCATAATGAATTCTGACATCCTAGGTCTATGGCACTTAAAACAGCAAATTAGGCAGCAGTGCCAACAGCAGTACCCCCTGAGGCTGCATGGATAACCTTCCCTGCTCCAATGTTTTATAATGAGCCTTTCTATAAAACATTCCCTGGCTTTTTCTGTCTTTAGTGAGGCCTGTGCTTCATGGTCCAAGTCATTTCCTCCCCTGCCTCCCCAGGGTTATTAGAATGACATGCAGTTGAATTTTAAAAAACCACCTAGTTTAGACACCTATCTTCCATTTTGGCTGTGGGTGCAAGGTGTTTTTTAGAAGGAGTTTTGTAATCCTAATCTAATAGTATGACAGAGAATGGCTTTTTCCCCAGGTATCTGACAAAGCCTGGTGACTTCTTTCTTCCCTCTTGCTGTTTGTCACCCAACCTATGATCTATGAAATTTTGGAAATTTTATTTGAATGAGTGAAGAAAATATAAAAGATGGGTGGAGGAGGAAGAGCTGGGATTTAGTGATGAGTTTTTAATTCTTAGTCTTTATTCTTTCTTTTTTCGTAAAATTAAAAAGGTTTTGAACAGACGAGTATCAGAAATGAATGATTTTCCTGTGAGTGGAAGAATCCTTATTTTAGAGTTGACAATAATGAAAGCACAGGAGGAGTTGCAGTGATTAGATTTTCTATCATTAAGCTTGGCGTTCCAACCCCTAAGTCCTTCTGGAACAGTAATGAAGAGTTGGCATGGTGGATTGGAGTTTATAGAAGTGACTCTTATAGTGAGTCTTGTTGATATTTGTGTATTGATCACACAAAATATCTGACAGTTACATGTAAACCACTTAGAATATAAACATTGGTTTATTGTCAAATAAGCATAAACTCTCCTATTTTTTTCTGTCCAACTTGATAGTGCTTCTCACTTAAAATGTTATTCAGAAAGTCTCTGTTTTGCAAGTCTCTGTTTATAATTCCTAGATTATAAATTGGTCTTTTATCTTTCTTTGAAAATAGAAAAGTATGCCTAAGGGCCCATCCTTTAAAGCTGCAGGAATATCACAGCTTTGTGAGGTGGGGGTAGGTGTATAAGGGTAGGCTGGTTCAGGATTCCAGTTCCCCAGACATGGGAGGGGCAGGTGATAAGAATCTGAGCCCTGACCCCAATCAGTGATGGTGGCAGTACATTGGGCTGTTCTTGGGTTGACTGCTGGGTAGAGTCATGTCTTCTACACCTGTCCCTCTAGAGATGAACACCTGGCGAATCGAGGGGGTCAATGGCGATGGATTTCTATCACACAAAGGACAGCAGGGAGGAAGCTACTCCATCTTTTGTCTTGTTGTATTTGGCCCCCGAGGATGCAGCCAGTACTTCTTTGTCCAATGTCTGCTTTGTTCTCTCGTTGTCCTCATTTTTTACTGTAAATTGCTGTTTGGTAAAAAGACTTCTACAAAATTTTTGTTTCTCATTTTGAATTAGAGACAACACTGGCTCTAAGGTTGTTATTCTGAGGACCAGAGCCACACTAAAAACAAAGTGACTTTGTTTTTAATGTCTTGATGAAAGTTTGCTAAATTCCTTATTTTTAAAAGAATTTCCTTTGTATTAGGGACAAAGAGAAAAAAAACCCAACCAAACAAACAAAGAAATCAAAGGTTTCCTGCTTTTATAGGTTGTCACAATTTGAATGTGAAAATAAGATTTTCAAATACTTTTTGTTTTGAATGAAATTCAGATGAATGGTCATCTGGGCACTGGTGTTTCCCTGAAGCAGAGGGAGTCTTTCAGGACTTCACACATAGTTGAATTGCCTTCTCTTTTGCCCAGATCTGAGCATCTGTGGTCGGCACATATTAGGTAGGTTCTCTTCTTTCTCTAAGAATATGTTTTATCTTGGAAAGTCTGCCGGCTGCATACTAGTTTTCTTGGTGGTATCATTACTACTATTTATAGGGGGTGGGCAAACAATCTTGATCTGGAGCCTCACTGCTTCTCTGGGTGCTGTGCTGAGTTGGGTGGAAGGGGTTTTCTCACTTCAGAGCCACACTGTGAGCTTTCACTTCCTAGTTACTTATTTACTTTGGAAAAATCACCTAACCAAGGCTTCCAAACCAGAGCAGAGACCCTTAAAGCAGAAATCTGAAACATCTGAGATTTCATTGACTTAGTTCCTGAAATATGTAAACACTTTTCAAAAAAGCGTCTTTTCCCTTTTACTTTTCCAAAAGAATCTTCTTTTTCTCATGTTTCATTGTTCCTGAATAGGTTATCTCTAGGTCAGTGGGTTTCCAGGTTGTTTGCATTTCCTAAAATTGTGCCTTTCCCCAACTGTGGCGCAAGAGATTGCAGGCTTCTCTATGAAACAGGGCAGCCCACCAAGGCCAGCACAATGCTGCTATTTCTGTTTCAGATGCTCCCAATAGAGGTATTTTAGGACTCTATGGTGTTTTAAGGAGACAAAAATCAGTAGAGAAAAATCCTGCACTTTTCAGCTTCCAGCCAATTTTTTGGTGTTCAGAATAACTTAAGACTTTTTTCTATGACCTTTAAGAAGCTGGGTACATTTTGCAGTACTTTTCCTTTTGATGAATCATTTTCCAGATACAGTGTGAGTAGGACTTTCAGTTTAGATACACAGGCCATACAACTCCAGATGCTCATGCACATGCTAATGAGTTCATGGAACAGATGATTTAAATGTTCTGTCTTTGCTGGATGCCTTGACAAGATTCCTTTTTTCTTTTTCCTATAGAGAGGGAGATTTGCTTAATTTCCAGCTTTAAACACACTTTAAAGGAGTTAATTTACATATGAAATTGAATCATATGTGAAGAAACTTTGACCAAAAAACATTTTCTTTTAATCTGTGGATTAAAAAATGTGTACCCACATGCAAACTTATTTTTCATTGTAGAAGGCTTTAGTTCATGTAAGGCACCATTTAAAATAAACTTTATTCAAAGAATGATTCAGGAGAGTTCTGGCCAAGATGGAGATGTAGGTAGGAACCCTTTGCTTTCTTGCACAACCAAAGGAGGGTAACAACCAATCTAAAATCAATAAACAACCAAAAGCACCAAAAAATCAAACTGCATGGAACTCTGATAACCAAGGAATTAAAGAAAAATTAGCCAGAACAACCAGACTGGTAAGGCGGAGGACTGCTCAGGCTACCTCAGAAAAACTGAGGGACATCTTTGATCTTGGGGGTGAAGCTGGTTGCTGAGCTTGGGGAGTTGCATGGGACAGGCTGACTTAAGGGGAAAACTGAGACTCAGAGCTGACTGTGGACTACTACTGAGGTTGCCACGGTGGGAGTTTCTCCAAGTCTTACACAAGAGTTCCTTGAAAAGTGCACTAGAGACAAGCAGGCGAGGTGCACTGTTCCCTCACTGGTCCCTCCCCCCAAAGGCAGCACCGCAGCTCAGCAAGGAGGGTTACCTTTCCCTGGGTAAATGAAAACCAAAAGCCCCACTCCCTTACAACATACCAGCTGTGCCAAGACAAAGAAATATGGCCCAAATGAAAGAACAGAGCAAAATCTCAGAACTAAGCAGTGAGGAGGTTAAGCCCTGATGGAGAATCTAAAGCCCTGGTAATCAAAATACTCACAGATATGATTGAGCTTGGTTGAAAAGTGAAAAACAAATGAAGGATACCCAAAGTGAAATAAAGCAAAATATTCAGGGAACCAACAGTGGCAGGAAGGAAATCAGGACTCAAAGCAACGATTTGGAACAAAAGAAACAAATAAACCTCCATCCAGAAGAAAAGAAAGAAACAAGAATTCAAAAAACAAAGAGAGGCTTAGGAACCTCTGGGACAACTTCAGATGTTCCAATATCCGAATTATAGGAGTGCCAGAAGGAGAAGAACAACAGCAAGAAACTGAAAACTTATTTGAACAAATAATGAAGGAGAAATTCCCCAATCTGGCAAAGGAAATAGACTTCTAGGAAGTCCAGGAAGCTCAGAGAATACCAAAGAAGTTGGACTCAAGGAGGAACAAACCAAGGCATATCATCACTGAGTTACCCAAGATTAAAGACAAGAAGAAAAATCCTAAAAGCAGCAAGAAAAAAGGAAACAATCACCTACAAAGGAATTCCCATTAGACTGATTTCTCAGAAGAAACCTTGCAGGCAAGAAGGGGCTGGGGAGAAGTATTCCAAGTCATGAAAGGCAAGGACCTACATCCAAGATTACTCTATCCAGTGAACCTTTCATTATATTGGAAGGGCAAAATGCTTCCTAGATAAGGTCAAGTTAAAGGAGTTCATCATCACCAAGCCATTATTATATGAAATTTTAAAGGGACTTATCTAAGAAAAAGAAGATAAAAATATGAATAGTAAAATGACAACAAACTCACAACTGTCAACAAATGAACCTAAAAGAAAAGAAAAACAATGAACACAAAAACTAAGCAGACAACCAGAGCAGGAACAGAATCAGAGAAATGGACATCACATGGAGGGATTTCAGTGGGGAGAGGGAAGGGAGAAATAGGGGGAAAAGGTACAGAGAAGAAGAAGTATAATTGGTAGGTATAAAATAGGTGGGGAGAGAGAAAAACTGGTATAGGAAACAGAGGACTCAAAGAACTTATATGTACAACCCATGGACATGAACTAAGGGGGGATACTAGAGGGCTGGGGGACCAGGGTGGAAGGGGGATAAAAGGGGAAAAATTGGGACAACTGTAATAGCATAATCAATGAAACATATTTTAAAATAAAAATAAAATAAACTATACTCAACATTTAGCAACATTGTAAATTGGCCCTAGTCCTCATTCTGAAAATGATACTTTGAAAGTTTATTTATTTCTTTTATTTTTAAAATAAAAGTGAAAATGTTGAGTAAGTTCATAGAATAATTTCATCACAAAAATAACTTAAGGCTTAATAATTCCATCATATGATAATCTTTTGGCTCTAATGCTTTAAGGTGATTTATATGAGAATAAATTATTGTTATGCTGTTATAGAGCTGAGTCACTTCAAGATAAGATTTCTAGGTTTTACTAATTTTAATCTTTATGATGCTAGTGGCTCTATAAGTAAATATTTATAAAATTTAAGGAATATGCATTGAACCATTGCTATGTGCGAGGAAACTTTGCTAAGTGCTATAGACTCAGAGGTGAACAAGATGAAAAAAATTCAAGAGATCACAAATGGATAGCAGGAGAGATAATGGTCCTGGTTGAGTCATGTTCCCTCAAATTCCTATGTTGGAGTCCTAATCCCCAGTGCTTTAGAAGGTGACCATTTTTGGAGGTGGGACTGTTTAAGTAGTACACATATACAATGGAATACTACTCATTTATAAGAAAAGATGAAAACTGCCATTTGCAACAACATGAATAGATCTTGAGATTATCATGATGAGTGAAATAAATCAGACAAAAAAGGTCAAGAACCATATGATTTTACTCATCTGTGGGATATAAAACAAAAAGCAACAGCTCTGGCTGGTGTGGTTCAGTGGATTGAGTACTGGCCTGCAAACCAAAGGGTCGCTGGTTTGATTTCCAGTCAGGGTACTTGCCTGGGTTGTGGGCCAGGTTTCCTGGTGCAGGGCACATGAGAGGCAACCATACATGGATATTTCTCTCCCTCTGTTTCTACCTCCCTTCCCCTCTGTGTAGAAATAAATTAAAAAAAAAAACAGAAAGCAAATGGACAGACAAGAAAAATAAAGAAAACTTATAGACATGCTCTGGCTGGTGTGGCTCAGTGGATTGAGTGCTAGCCTGTGAACCAAAAGGTCACTGGTTTGATTTCCAGTCAGGGCACATGCCTGGGTTGCAGGTCCCCATTGTGGGTGCACTAGAGGCAACCACATATTGATGTTTCTCTCCTTCTTTTTCTCCCTCCCTTCTCCTCTGTCTAAAAAGAAAAATAAATAAAATCTTTAAAGAAAACTTATAGACACAGACAACTATATGGTAGTTACCAGAAGGGAACTGGGGGAGGTAGCAAAGGGTTAAATGGGGTCTGATATATGGTGATTGAAGGAGACTAGATTTTGGATGGTGATTACACAATGCAATATATGTCATATAACTGTACACTTGAAATCTATGTAATTTAATTAACTAGTGTTACCCCAATAAATTTAATAAAATTTTAAAAAGTGGTAATTCAGATAAATGAAGTCAAACAGAAACAAAAACTAACTAAGCAAATAACAAGAGCATGAACAGATTCACAGAAATAGAAATCACATGGAGGATTATCAGTGGGGAGGGGGAAAGGGAGGAATGGGGAAAAGGTACAGAGAATAAGAAGCATGAATTGTAGGTATGAAATAGACAGGGGGAGGTTAAGAATACAATGGGAAGTGGAGAAGCCAAAGAACTATATGTACGACCCATGCACATGAACTAAGGTGGGGTATGATGGTGGGATGGGGGTACAGGTTGGAGGGGAGAAAAAATGGGACAACTGTAATAGCATAATCAAAATATATTTAAAATATATAAAAATAAAGTCATGTAGTGGTCCCTAATCCAATCTGACTGGTTTCCTTAGAGAAGAGATTAGGACCCAAACACAGAGGGAAATTTGTGTGAACACAAAGAGAGAAACTCCCATGTACAAAACAAGGAGAGAAGCCTCAGAAGAAACAACCTTGTTGACACTTTGATCCTGGACTTCTAGCCTCCAGAACTCAGAGGAAATAACTTACTGTTATTTATGTGATCCAATCTGTGGTACTTTGTTATGGTAGCTCTAACAAAGTAATGCAGGTAGAAAGTTCCCTTATGAAACAGGCAAATAGTACTTAAAAATAATGACTCACATGTCAGTCTCTGTCATCTTTTGGATCAAATACAATGCTATAGAAAGTATGTGCTCAATTTAATGCTAACATTTGCCAATCAAGCCTGCACTTCATAAGGTGATGCATTACCCTTATTTTCACTACCATAATAAATAATTTATTAATATAATAATAATAATAATTTTAATTTTAATATTATTATTTGTAGAGCTCCTGAAGCATAGGACTGATGTCATATGCTGGACCTTATCTTTGTACTTTCCTGTTTAAGAGTAAGAAAGTAGAGGTGGCATTTGATACCAATGTTAAGAAAATCACTCTCAACACTGAAAAATTCTGTAAAGAACAATGGGAAGTTCTTTTCAAGTAAGGGAGGAAGGCAGATTTGTATTGTGAATACCATTCACACCATCTCTTTTACTGGGAAGAACTTGAAGTCCTTTTCAGGCATGTTTTTTTGTGTGTATGGTAAGTGGATAAGTGTGGTTTGTGTCACTCAGAGCCTTGGGTATGTCTTATAGGATATTTCTGAAATGTGCAAAGTTCAGCAGTCTGGAGCCACAGTGTCTCCATTATTGAGCCAATATAGTTCAAATGTTTATATTTCACCTCCAGCATGGTGTGCCTATGTGTGTTGTTGACAATGCAGTTGAACTGCCCCCAGAAACTGAAGGAAAGCTGCACAGAAGCAATAATAATATGTGGACTGCCCATGGATGTCTTTTATGTTTTGGAAGCCTAAAGTTTCAGAAGTCCCAACAGCACATGAACATTTATACTACTTTTCTTGTTCAGAGACTCAAGACCCTGAAGCCTGTTTAGAACCTCAAAGGCTGTAGGCAAGCCCAGGTATCCTATGCCTTGATTTTCTTCTATTCCTTGGATTTCACTTATAGGACCAGTTCAATCCAGTATCCCTGAAGCTTCTAAGGGAAGTCATTTCAAAATGTTCTCAAAATATGGTCTATGAATCTCTGGGGTCTCTGGGACCCTTTCGGGGGGTCTGGGAGGTCAAAATTATTTTCATAGTAATATTAAGACAATATTCAATCTTTTCACTGTCATCTTTGCATTACTATATGATGGCTTTTCTAGAGGACACATGGCCTGTGAAGACAACATTACTCAGATGTCTAATGGAATGTGTATTAATCTATTCTTATGTTTTCTAGAATGTTCTAAATTCATAGGGTTAATGTGTACATGTGTACATTTTCAGAGGCGAACTCAGTTCTTAGTAATTCTGTGTTTTTACTTACTACTTCTCTTTTATTGTACCTACCCAAATCTTCGTATTTTGTTGTTTTGAAATTTCAAGTTTTCTTTGACAAAAGCTGTCATTAAAATTATTTATATTGTGAAATATTAAGAATACCTCTCTTAAAATCAGTAATTAGATAGATACATTCTATAATTTATAATGTTAAATATTTTTAAAGATATATTAATAAAAATAGAATTTTAAATTTCAAATGAAATGCTTGTATACAAAGAAAATGCAAGAGATTTAGTAGCAAACCAATTAGTTTAGAAGAGGGTATTTAATATAAAAATAAGGAGAGAGAGTTCTTATTCACTGCAACAAAAAGTTTTAAATGTGTAAACAGGTCCTGAGACAAGATGTGAAAAACACAGCTCTAGGATTTTGATGAGACCAGATCAAATCAGTCCCACTAATTTCAAGAAATGGATTTATTCTTTGAGTAGTCACTAATCTGCCTTGACCCAAACCCGTTAATTCAATTCAATTGGCATTTCTTAAATTCTACTATGTTGGTAGCATGGTAAGTGATGACACAAAACCAGAAGTTTGAATTCAAATTTCAAGGAAATGGGAAAGGGTGGTCCTTGGATCACAAGAGAGGTTGACTACTTTGAAAACTGAAGCCACAGTGTACATAGGTACAGATTCAGGCAGGTTGGTGTATTTGGTAGTGAGATGAGGAAGACTGTCTTTTTGGATGGTTTGTATTTGCAGAATGAAAATAAGGAGATGGGAGGGTATGAAGGCTTAAGGAAGAGGAGGTATAAAATAGTCTTGCATATTTCTTGCTTTTACAAATTATTCAAGCCATATTGTAATAATGTACATTGACATTTAAAAATACAGATACTATAAAAAGGGGGTAAAATCTGTAAGCATAAGAGAGATAAAAGGCTAATACTCATATTTAACATGTACAAATAACTCTTATAAATACTAAAGACAAACTACCTGATAGAAACATAAGCAAAACACACAATTTGGCAATTCATAGTTAGGAAAATCCAAGTTACACATCGATATGAAAAGAAGCTCAATGAAATAGGGAAATGCAATTTAAATAGTGATATTGTTTTCACTAATCAGATTGGAAAAATTCAAAAAGAGTGAGACAGATAGAATTCAGAGAAATAAGTTCTCTAATACATTGTTGCTGGGAAAGTGAATGTACTACTTTTGGAAAACAATATGGCAATATCTAAAATTAGGGAATACACCCACATAACTTTGACACAACAATTCCATATTTGGGAATCTATCCTTAGAGAAAATTCATATTATGTAACAATACATGACATGCATAAAAATGTTCATTACTACATTTTTCATTTTATTGAGATACAATTCACATTCTATTCACATTCATTTAAAATGTACATTTCAGTGATTTTTTTGACTTTTAAGTATGTTTAACTTTTTAAAATTAAAATAAAAAACATTTAAATTATAGTTGACATTCAATATTACTTTAGTTTCAAATGTGCAGGTGATGTATGATTATGAAAATGTCTAGTGGTTAAACATTTATATAACTTATAAAGTGATCTCCCTGATAATTCAATATTGCAATAATATTATTATAATATGATTGACTATATTCCCTATGTTGTATATTATATCCCTTTGATTATTTGTAACTGCCAATTTGTACTTCTTAATCCTTTCACCTCTTTCACCTAGCCCTCAATTCTCCTTTCACCTGGCAACCACCAATTTGTTCTCTGTATTTATGACTCTGTTTCTCTTTTGTTTATTTTGTTTTGTAGATTCTATATGTAAGTGAAAATATGTGGTATTTGTCTTTTTCTGTTTGACTTGTTTCATTTAGTATAATACCCTCTAGGTCCATCCATATTATTGCAAATGGTAAGATTTTAGTCTTTTTCATGGCCAAGTAATATTCCATTGTGTATATGTTCTACATCTTCATCATCCATTTACCTACTGATGGACATTTGGGTTCTTTACATTTCTTGACCATTGTGAATAATGATGTAATGAACATAAGGATGCATATGTCTTTTCAAATTAGTGTTTGGAATTTCTTCAGATTAATACCCAGAAGTAGGATTGCTAGCTCATAAGGCATTTTTATTTTTTTATATTTTTGAAGAACTTCCATACTATTTTCCATAGTACCTATAACAATTTGCAATTCCCCCAACAGTTAACAAAGGTCCCCTTTCTCCACATCCTTATCAACATTTGTGGTTTTATTCATTGATGATAGTCATTCTAACAGAAGCAAGGTGACATCTCCTTGTGGTTTTAATTTGCATTTCTCTGGTGATTAGCAATGTTGAACATCTTTTCATATGTCTTTCAGCCATCTGTATGTCTCTTTGATGAAGTGTCTATTCAGATCCTCTGCCCATTTTGTAATTTTTTTGTGCTAACTTGTATGAGTTTTTAAAATAAATTTTAGATGTTAACCCCTTATCAGATATATCATCAGTGAATACCTTTACCCATTCTGTAAGTTGTGTTTTTGTTTCTACTGATGGTTTCTTCTTTTTTGTATAAAAACATTTTACTTTGATATAGTCCCGTTTGTTTATTTTGTTTCCCTTGCCTGAGGAGACATACGAAAAAAAATTCCTAAAAATAGTATCAAAGAGTTTGCTGCCTATATTTTCATCTTCTTCTTTTTTTGTTGTTGTTCAAGTACAGTTGCCTTCATTTTACCACCACCACTTTCGCCCACCACACCACCCACCCCCACCTCCCACCTGCCATTCTTCCTCCTCTGGCTTTGTCCATGAGTCCTTTATACCTGTTCCTTGATGACTCTTCCCTTTCTTTCCCTGTTTTCCTCTAAGAGTTTTATGGTTTCAGGTCTTATATTTAAGTCTTTTAAAAATGTTTTAATGTATTTTTTAAACATTTTTTATTGTTGTTCAAGTACAGTTGTCTGTATGGACCCTCACTACCACTCCCCCAACCCCAGCCACCCCCCACTTCCCACCCTTGATTCTACCCCCCTTTGCTTTTGTCCATGTGTCCTTTATACATGTTCCTGAAAACCCTTCTCCCTTTTTCACCCATTATCCCTTCCTATCTCCCCTCTGGTTACTGTCAGATTGTTCTTAATTTAAATGTCTCTAATTATATTTTTTGCTTGTTTGTTTTGTTGATTAGGTTACATTGATTGGTGAGATAATATAGTATTTGTCTTTCACCAACTGGCTTATTTCACTTAGCATAATGCTCTCCAGTTCCATCCACACTGTCCCAAAGATAGGAAGAGCTCCTTCTTTCCTTCTGCTGCATAGTATTCCATTGTATAAATGTACCATGTTTTTTTGACACACTAATTTACTGATGAGCACTTAGGTTGTTTCCAGCACTTGGCTATTATAAATTGGTGTGATATGAACATTGGGGTGCATAGGTTCTTTTGGATTGGTGTTTCAGAGTTCTTAGGGTATAATCCCAGCAATGGAATTGCCGGGACAAAAAGCAGTTCCATTATTAGTTTTCTGAGGAAATCCCATACTGTTTTTCTTTTTTTTTTTTAAATTTTATTTAGTTATTTTTCAAGTACAGTTTTTTGTCTATTTTTCCCATCCCAGCCTCCCCTGCCCCTTGCTCCCCACCTCCCTCCCATTTCCCCCCCCCCTTAGTTCTCGTCCCTGTGTCCTTCCTATTTGTTCCTCCAAGTCCCTCCCCCTTTTTCCCCTTAACTTCCCTTCCTTCTCCCCTCTGGTCACTATCCCCTTGTT
This sequence comes from Artibeus jamaicensis, assembly GCF_021234435.1. Lineage (NCBI taxonomy): Eukaryota > Metazoa > Chordata > Mammalia > Chiroptera > Phyllostomidae > Artibeus > Artibeus jamaicensis. The sequence goes on from NW_026521765.1 coordinate 97,310, forward strand.
CTCTATTTCAGTGTCTTTGTTTTTTGGGTTTTTTTTTTTCTGCTTACTTGTTTGTTTTGTTGTTTAGCTTCCTGTTAAAGGTGAGATCATATGGTATTTGTCTTTCAGCACCTGGCCTATTTCACTCAGCATAATGCTTTCCAGTTCCATCCATGTTGTTGCAAAGGGTAGTAGCTCCTTCTTTCTCTCTGCAGCATAGAATTCCATTGTGTATATGTACCACAATTTTTGGATCCATTCATTTACTGATGGGCACCTAGGTTGCTTCCAACTCTTGGCTATTGTAAATTGTGCTGCTATGAACATTGTGGTGCATAGGTTCTTTGATATTGATGTTTTAGGATTCTTAGGATATAATCCTAGCAGTGGAATTGCTGGGTCAAAAGGCAGGTCGATTTTTTATTTTTCTGAGAAAAATCCATACTGTTTTCCATAATGGTTGTACCAGTCTGCACTCCCACCAACAGTGAACTAAGGACCCCGTTTCCCCACAACCCCTCCAACATTTGTTGTTTGTTGCTTTGTTTATGATAGCCATCCTGACTGGTGTAAAGTGGTATCTCATTGTGGTTTTAATTTGCATCTCTCTGATAGCTAATGATATTGAGCATCTCTTCATGTGTCTCTGAATGTTCTGTATGTCCTCCTTGGAGAAGTGTTTGTTCAAGTCCTTTTCCCATTTTCTAATTGGGTTGGGTGTCTTCTTAGAGTGGAGTCGTGTAAGTTCTTTGTATATTTTAGAGATTAAACCTTTGTCTGAGGTATCATTGGCAAATATGTTTTCCCATACAGTTGGTTGTCTTGCTAATTTAATACTGTTTTCTTTAGCCATGCAGAAGCTTTTTATTTTGATGAGATCCCATTTGTTTATTCTTTCCTTTACATTCCTTGCTCTAGGGGACATATCAGTAAAGAAGTTGCTGCGTGAAATAGATGCTAAAATCCTCAGCAAAATATTGGCAAATCGCATCCGACAACATATCAAAAAGATCATACACCATGATCAAGTAGGATTCATCCCAGGAATGCAAGGATGGTTCAATATTCGCAAATCAGTAAATGTAATACATCATATAAACAAAAGCAAAGACAAAAATCACATGATCATATCAATAGATGCAGAAAAAGCTTTCGATAAGGTACAACACCCATTTATGATAAAAACACTCAGCAAAGTGGGAATACAAGGAGCATTTCTCAAAATAATAAAGGCCATATATGAGAGACCTACAGCCAATATCATACTCAACGGGAAAAAACTAAAAAGCTTTTCCACTAAGATCAGGAACAAGACAAGGTTGTCCACTTTCACCACTTCTATTCAATATAGTATTGGAAGTTTTAGCCACAGCGATCAGGCAAGAAAAGGAAATAAAAGGCATCCAAATAGGAAAGGAGGAAACAAAACTGTCACTGTTTGCAGATGACATGATAGTGTACATGGAAAATCCTATAGACTCTACCCATACTGTTTTTCATAGTGGTTGTACCAGTCTGCATTCCCACCAACAGTGCACTAGGGTTCCCTTTTCTCCACATCCATTCCAACACTTGATGTTCATTGATTTGTTATAATGGCCATTCTGACCAGTGTGAAGTGGTATCTCATTGTGGTTTTAATTTGCCTCTGTCTGATGTATGGTGATGCTGAGCATCTTTCCATATGTCTCTGGGCCCTCTATATGTTTTCTTTGGAGAAGTGTCTGTTCAGGTCCTTTGCCCATTTTTTAATTGGGTTGTTTGTTTTCCTGGGGTGAAGTCATGTGAGTTCTTTATATATTTTGGAGATCAAACCCTTGTCCTAATTATCATTTGAAAATATGTTTTCCCATATGGTTGGTTCTCCTTTCATTTTAATACTGTTTTTTTAGCTGTGCAGAAGCTTTTTATTTTGATGATATCACATTTGTTTATTCTTTCCTTTATGTCCCTTGCTCTGGGGGACATATTGGTGAAAATATTGCTGTGTGGAATATGTGAGATTTTCCTGCTGATGTTTTCCTCTAGGACTTTTATGGTGTCACAATTTACATTTAAGTATTTAATTCATTTTGAGTTTACTCTTTTTATAAATAAAAAGAAAATTTATTTATTTTAGAGAGAGATAGGGAGGAAGAAAGAGGGAGAGAGCCCTCAATGTGTGGTTGCCTCTTGATCGCCCCTTACTGAAGTCCTGGTCCACAATCCAGGCATGTGCCCTGACTGGAAATCAAACTGGTGACCCTTTGGTTTGCAGACTTGCACTCAATGCACTGAGCCACACCAGCCAGGGCTTGTCCAGGTTTTTCAACACCATTTATGGAATAGACTATTCTCACCCCATTGTCTGTTTTTGCTCCTCTGTGAAATGTTCATTGGCTGTAAAGCATGGGTTTATTTCTGGGCCTTTTATTTTGTTCTCTTGATCTGTATTTGTTTTTATGTCAGCCCATGCTGTTTTGATTGCTATAGCCTTGTAATGTAGTTTGATACGAGGTAGTAGAAGACCTCCAACTTTTTTCTACTTTCTCAAGATTGCTTTGTGCTTTCATATAACTTTTAGGATTATTTGCTCTCGTTTTGTGAAAAATGCCTCTAGTATTTAGGGATTGCATCAAATGTATAGATTGCTTTGGAAATTATGGGCAGTTTTATGAGGTTAGTTCTTCCTATACTTGAGCATGGTATATGGTTACATTTACTTGCTTTAAAAATTTTTTTTCTCCAGTGTCTTAAAATTTTCTGAGTACAGTTTTTTTTCTTCTCCTCAGTTAAATTTACTTTGAGGCATTTTTTGATGCAATTGTAAATGAGATTGTTTATCATTTGTCTTTCTGATAGTTCTTTATTGATATATAAAAATGCAGCCAATTTCTCAATATTAATTTTGTATCCTGTTACTTGACTAAATTCATTTATGTTTTTTATTGTTGTTCAGTTACAGTTGTTCTTACTTTTTCCCATTGCTCACCCTCATTCATCTGTTTTTTTTTTTAGTTTTTATTTATTTATTTTTAGAGAGAGGGGAAAGGAGGGAGAAGGAAAGGGAGAGAAACATGATGTGTGAGAGAAACAGTGATCGGTTGCCTGTGTTTGGCCCCCAGCTGGGGACCTGGCTTGCAACCCAGGCATGTGCCCTGGTTGGCAATTGAACTGACAACCTTTCCATGCACAGGCTGTCACTCAGTTCACTAAGCCATACCAGCCAGGGATCGTTTATCTCTTTTAATAATCTCTTTTTTTGGTGAAGTCTTAATGCTTCTCTCTTATAAAGTGTCATGTCTTCTGTAAATAGTAACAGTTTTACTTTTTCCTTTCCAATGTGGATGACTTTTATTTATTTATTTTCTATTTTCTGAATGCTGTGACTGAGATTTCCAATATTATGTCAGTAAAGTGGTAAAAGTGGACATCCTTGTTATGTTCCTAATCTTAAGGAAACTGCTTTTAGCTTTTCACTGTTGAGTATGGTATTACCAATGGGTATGTCATAGATGGCCTTTATTACACTGAGGTATTTTTTCCTCTATTCCCACTTTGCTGAGAGGTTTTTTCCTCATAAATGGATGTTGAAATTTGTTGGATGCTTTTTTTATATCTAGCAATATTATCATAAGGTTTTTAATCTTCATTTTTAATGTGGTATATCATAGCAACTGAGTTGTAGATATTGAAACAATCTTGCATCCAGAAAAAAATCTCATTTGATCATGGTGTATGATTTTTAAAACTTTTAATTTTAATATCTAATTTAAAATTATACTTTATTTATTATATTATTACAGTTGTCCCAATATTTCCACTTTGTCACCCTCCACCCAGCACCCCCCTCTCCCTCAGGCAGTCCCCACACCATTCATTGTTCATGTCCAGGAGTCATGCGTATAAGTTCTTTAGCTACTCCATTTCATATACTGTACTTTACATTCCATGGCTATTTTGTAACTACCTATTCGTACTTCTTAAGCCCCTCATCTCTTTACCCATTCCCTCACATCCACCTCCTTTCTGGGAACTGTGAAAACACTGTCCATATCCATAATTCTGTCTCTGTTCTTATTTGCTTAGTTTGTTTTTTAGATTTAATTGTTGATAAATATGTATTTTTGCTGTTTTGTTGTTCATAGTTTGATATTGTTTTTCCTAACTAAATCTCTTTGACATTTCATATAATGATGGTTTGGAGATATTGAAATCCTTTAGTTTTTCCTTGTCTGGGAAGATCTTTTTCTGCCCATTGATTCTAAATGATATCTTTGCTGGGTAGAGCAAACTTGGCTATAGGCCCCTGCTTTTCATGACTTTGAATATTTCTTGCCAGTCCTTTCAAGCCTGCAAAGTTAGGCCATGCTACTAAGACAGGGAGTCATAGCAGCTCTACCTAATACATAGAAACAAACACAGGGAGGTTGCCAAAATGAGACAAAGAAATATGGCCCAAATGAATGAACAGATCAAAAATCCAGAAAAAGAAATAAATGAATTGGAGATAAACAATCTATCAGATGTAGAGTTTAAAACACTGGTTATAAGGATGCTGAAGGAATGTAGTGAGGATCTTTTCAGCATAAAAAAGATACAGTCAGAAATGAAGGATACATTAATTGAAATAAAGAACAATTTACAGGGAATCTGTAATAGAGTGGATGAAGTTAAGAATAAAATCAGTGATTTGGAACATAAGGAAGCAAACCCCTCGCCTCCCCACCCCCCAAAACAAACCACACCCATGCAGAACAAGAAGAAGAAAATCTAATAAAAACCTAACAAGCTTATTGTAAGCAACTTTTGGGACAACTTCAAGTGCCCCAACATTCATGTCATGGAGCTGCCAGAAGGAGAAGAGAAAGAGCAAGAAATTGGAAATCTATTTGAAAAAAATAATGAAAGAAAACTTCCTTAATTTGGTAAAGGAAATAGACATGCAAGTCTAGGAAGCACAGAGAGTCCCAATTATGGTGGATGGAAAGAGGCCCACTGTAAGACATATCATCATTAAAATGCCAAAGTTTAAAGATAAAGAGAGAACCTTAAAAGTGTCAATAGAAAAGTGGTTAGTTACCTGTAGGTAAGTTCCCATAACACTGTCAGCTGATTTCTCAAAAGAAGCTTTGCAGATGTATGATATTTCTAATGTATTGCTGAATCCAGTTTGCTAATGTTGTGTTGAGGATTTTTGCATTTATGTTCATTGAGGATATTGGCTTATAATTTTCTCTTTTTTGAAATATCTTTGGTTTTGGAATCAGGATAATGCTAGCCTCATGAGATGAGCTGTGATCCTCACTTCTTGTGAATTTCATGAATTAGTTTGAGAAGAATAAGTATTAATTATTTTTTAATGTTTGATAAAATTCACATGAGAAATGATCTATTTCAGGAATTGTGCTTGTTGGTAGTTTATTGATTACTACTGTTAGCAGTAATCACTCTCTTTGGATTTTTTGTTTCTTTTTTATTCAGTCTTAGATGATTGTATGTTTCCTGAAATTTATACATTTCTTTCAGATTTTCCAATTTGTTAGCATATAATTGTTCATGGTATTTTCTTATTATCTTTCATATTTCTGTGGTGCCAGTTGTTACTTCTCTTTCATTTCTAATTTTATTTATTTGGGTCTTCTCTTTTTTCCCTTGATGTGGGTGGTTAAGGTTTTATTAACTGTTTATCTTTTCAAAGAACAAAGTCTTAGTTTTATTGATCTTTTTTCTCAGACTCTATTTAATTTATTTCTGTTGTAGTCTTTCTTACTTCCTTCTGTTTACTTTTGGCTTTGTTGTTCTTTTTCTTGTACTTTTAGGTATAAGCTTAAATTGTTTATTTGATCAATTTGGGAAGTATTGCCCTCTAAACAGTATTAAGTCTTCCAATCTATGAACATGGACTGTCTTTCTGTTTATTTGGGTCTTTAAAAAATTAAGCTAGTAATGTTTTTTAGTTTTGATTTTGTAAGACTTATGCTAGTTTAATCAAATTCAATAAAATTTTATTATTTTTGATACTATTGTGAATGGGATGGTTTTCTAGCCTCATTTTTAGATTGTGTAATGCTAGTGGACAAAAATGCAATTGATTTTTCTATGTTGATCTTGTATCCTTCAACATTGCTGAATTTGTTCTAGTAGTTTGTGTTTTTATGTACATTCATTTCTATATACAAGATAATGCCAAATGCAAATAGAGGTAACTACCTCTGTTTCTAATCCAACTACTTTTTAATTTCTCTTTCTTGCCTAATCGTTCTGGCTAGACATCCAGAACAATGTTGAATAGAAGTGGTAATAACTGGCATTCTCTTGGTTATGCCAGGTTATAACCCTATGGGAAAGCATTTTTTCTTTTGCCATTAAGTGTGATGTTATATCCGGGTTTTTTAAATGCCTTTAGTAGGTGGAGTTTACTCAGTTTTTTAGTGCTTTTATCATGAAAAGGCATTGGACTTTGTCAAATTGTTTTTCTTCATATATTGAGATGATCATGTGGCTTTTGTATTTTATTGTATTGATGAGGTGTCTTGCATTAATTGACTTTAGATGTTAAGTCAACTTTACATTTCTGGAATAAATACTACTTGGTCATGCTATATAATTCTTTGAATATGTTGCTGGATTCTATTGGCTAGTATTTTGTTGATGACTGCTGCTTCTATATCTATAAGAAATATTCATCTATAGTTTTCTTGTGTTGTCTTTGGTTTTGGTCTTCTAGAATGAGCTGGGAAGTGTTCCCTTCTTTTCCATATTTTGGGAAGAATTTGTGAAAAATTTGTACTAATTATTATTTAAATGTTTGGTAAAATTTACCAGTGAAGCTAACCTGTCCTGAGCCCTTGTTTGTGGGAAGTTTTTGATTACTAATTTTATCTCTTTGTTTCAATTTTATTTAGATTTTCTAAAATCAGTTTTGATAGTTTGTATTGTTCTATAATTTTCCCATCTTATCTAAGTCATCTGATTTTTTTTATTTTAAGATTTTATTTATTTATCTTTAGAGAGGAAGGGAAGGAGAGAGGGAGAGAAATATCAATGTATGGTTGCCTCTTGTGCGTCTCCTGCTGGGAACTGGCCTGCAACCCAGGTATGTGCCCTGACTGGGAATTGAACTGCGATCCTTTGGTTCACAGGCCTGCACTCAATCCACTGAGCTACACCAACCAGGGATGATTTTTCTGACATATAACTGACATTACCTTCTATTTCTTATTTTTGTAATATAGACAATAATATCTCCTCTTATATTTCTAATTTTGGTAACTGATTCTTTTCTGTTTTCTACTCAATCAATTTAGCTAAGTATCTGTCATCTTTGTTGATCTTTTCAAAAAAACAACTTTTGTTTTATTGACTTTGTCTATTGTTTTTCTGTTCTCTATTTCATTAATTTCTGCTGTAACCTTTATTATTTTCTTCCTTATATATTTTTTTAAAGATGGAAGGCTAGGTTATTGATTTGAGATGTTTTATTTTTAATACAGGTGTTTGCATGTATAAATTTTTCTATGAAAAATTATTTTGCTGCATTCCATAAGTTTTGGTATGTTTGGTTTTGAGTTTACTCATCTTAAAGAATTATATAATTTTTTGTATGTGATTTCTTTTTTGACTCATTGGTATCCAAGAATGAGTTATGTAATTTCCTCATATCTGTAAATTTCCTAAAACTCCTTTTGTTATTGATTTCTAATTTTATTCTATTTTGTTCAGAAAATATGTTTTGTATAATATAAATTCTTTTAAATATATTTATACTTGTTTTATAAACTAACATATGGTTAGTCCTGGAGAAAGTTCCATGTGTCCTTGAGAAGAAAAATAGGTATTCTGCTATTAGCTGGAATTTTCTAAAGATGTTGATTAGGTCCAATTTTTAATAGTGTTGTTTAATTCTTCTATTTCCTTACATTGGTTTTTCTACCTACTTTTGAAAGTGGGATATTGAAATCTCTCAATCTTATTGTTGAATTGTTTATTTCATCCTTTAATCCTCTCAGCTTTAGCTATACATATTTTGGGGCATAAATTAATGTCATATGAAGATATCATACATAGAATGCTCATCAACACAAATTTATATTTATTGCTTTATAGAATGTCTTTCAAATTAGGCAGGCAAAAAAGAATTACAATGAAGATACATTTATACTTTCTTCTATATTTACCTATGGTTTTACCAAATATGTACCAAATTTACATATGGTAAAAACATAGGTAAATATAGGTTACCATATTGGTTACTTGTGGTCTTTAGTTTTTCATGTGGATTTGAATTACCATCAAGTGTCCTTTCTTCCTTCCTTTGTCCCCAACCCTCCCTTTTTTCTTTCTTTCTCACCCCCTCCCTTCTTCCTTTCCTTTCTTCCTCCCTTCCTTCCTCTCCCTCTTTTACATTCCTGCCTGTGACAGAATGATCATAATTAAAAATGATCATGTAATAATGTGCTTTACAATTTATCCAGGGATACATAAACAGCTGAATGCTTTATGAACATGATTTAATTAAGCCTTTAAAAGTTCCATGAGGATAGCTGGGAAACTGAAAGACTGGCTTAATCTCTGAATGTAGATAAGAAGACCTGTCAGGAGGAGCAGGGCAATGGTGCAGATGCAGACAGGCTAAGAGGTTAAATTGAGAAGGGGGATTGATGGTAGATGTACACTGAAACTTTTCTAACCAGACACTAAGCATGTACCTGGAGGAAATGCTCATATCCGAATCCTTTGGAAATGTACCAGATAAGTTTTATGTGTGTCACTCTAAAATAATAGCAATATTTATGTAATTCAATGTTAATTGAATAAATGATAAACGATTAATTAATTGAATAATTAATGTATTTTACAACACTCTAATTGTCTTTATAACAACGTGGATTGAAGAGCTAGCTTGGTCTGGACGCTATCAGTTGCCTACCCAGAAATAGTTATTTTTTTCCTCTTCCTTATGAACAGAACCCTCATTTTACTCAGTGTTGGGAACCACTCTGCCTGGTTTCAGGAGTTGTAACTGCCCCCCATGGCTAAGTCTGAGTGTGCGGCCTCTGGAATGTGAGCCACTAAGGAGACAAAACTTGTCTCTAGTAGCAAATGTCGCTTTTTTCTTCACCCCCTGCCCCCAATGCATGGTTGGATAGTCAATGACGAGTAAGACCCCTCAGAGTGGGGGCAACCTAAGCCAGACGGGATCATTTGGGAGACCATTATGGAAGGACTTGGGTGGTTGCGACAAAGAGGGAGCCATGGACCCTTGCCCCCCAGCTATTCTGACATAGCCCAAGTCCCCATGTCCTCTGGGAGAAGCGCTTCCTGTCTCTAATCCACGTAAGCCTGAAAACCTCTGATGGGGAGGTGGTGCAGCTCCTTGCCTTGCTAGAGCAGTATCTGGGGTAAATCTGGCATAAGAAACAATTCCTAAAAGTCCTGTGAAGCCTGCTTTGCTAAGAGTACTTTCATTCATATGTTAAGGGTCTGAGCAGGAATTGAATATGTCTCCCAAAGTCCTGCAATCCCCTTTCCTGACAGGCACTGACTCAGACTAAGCCCTCAGATTTCTTTGAAATGTTATCTACTGTTTAATCCTTGCTGCCTGTATTCCTGTGTATTACAACCCAATAAAAGCCCCTGGAGGAAGGGTCTCCTGGCCTTTTTCCTCTGAGAAACTGGCCACCTCTCCTTCCTAAGCAGATCATGTCTTGGTAGTGTTTACTTTCATCTGTGGTGGATGGGGGGACTTGAGGGCAAAGTTGCCCCCACAACTCAGGTACTTGGCTGCCTTGTTTTTGTTTCTTCCCATCTCCATAAGCCTCCTCTCTGGCAAACATCAGCTTGTTCTTTATATCTATGGGTCTGTTTTTGTGTTGTTTATTCATTTTTTTGAAGATTTCCCTTATAAATGAACTTGTATAGTATTTGTCTTTCTTTGAATTATTTATTTTACTTAACATAATGTTTTCTAGGTCCATCTATGTTGTTGCAAATGACAATGTTTATTCTTTTTTTTATTGCTGAATAAGTGTCCTTTCATTTTAGCCTAAAGATGTTCCCATACTATTTGTTCTAAGGCAGGTCTTTTAACAATATATTCTCTTAATTTGTATTTACCTGAAAAGCGTTAACTTCTCTTTCATTTTTGAAGGACAATTTTGATGAATATGTAATTTTTGGTTAATTTTTTTTATTAAGCACTTTAAATGTATAATATCATTGCCTATGCCATTTTTTCATGATTTTTGATGAAAAATCAGCTGTTAATTTTATTCAGAAGTCCATATACACAGTGGGTTCCTTCTTTCCTGCTACTTACAGGATGATATTTTTTTAAGATTTTATTTACTTTTATAGAGAAGGAAAGGGAAGAAGAAAGAGAGGGAGAGAAACATCAATGTGTAATTTCCTCTCGCATACCTCCTACTAAGGACCTGGCCTGTGCCTTGACTGGGAATTGAACTGATGACTCCTTGGTTCCCAGGCCGACACTCATTCCACTGAGCCACAGCAGCCAGGGCTGATCTCTTTGTTTTTGACTTAAGAAAACTTGATTTTGATGTTTCTGGGTATTAATTTCTTCATTCTACTTGGAGTTCGTTGAGGTGGATGTGGAGATTAGTGTTTTTCATCAAATTTGGGAAGACTTTCGTCATTATTTTTTCAAATATCCCTTTTTGTCCTTTTACTTTCTTTTTTTGGATGCCCATTATGTGTATGCTCAGTTACTTGATGGTATTCCAGAGGTCTCTGAGGCACTGTTCATTTTTCTTCATTCTTTTGTTTTTCTATTTCTTCTTCCTATTCAAAAACTGTTGAACTCCTCTGGGAATTTTTTATTTTAGTTTTTGTTCTCTTTCCTACTGGATTTGAAAATTAGTCTTTTTAAAAACTAATTTCTCTTTATTGATATTCTGTATTTGGTAAGAAATCATTCTAATACTTTCCTTTCCTGCTTAGACATATTGCCTTTTATCTCCTTAGACATATTTAAAATTGCAGATTTAAAGCCTTTGTCTAAATACAATGTGGTAAAGACAATCTATTTAATAAGCAGTGTTGATAAAACTGGACAGATACATGCAAACAGAATGAAACTTCTTTTTTAAAAAATGTAAGACCACATTTTTTATACCATATATTCTTGTATACCATATACAAGAATAAACTCAAAATGGGTTAAAGACTTAAACGTAAGTCTTGAAATTATAAAACTCTTAGGAAAAAATACAGGCAGTAAACTCTCTGACATTTCTCTTAGTAATATTTTTAATATATTTCACCAAGCAAGGGAAACAAAAGAAAAAACAAACAAATCAAACTAAAATGTTTTTGCACAGCAAAGGAAAGTGTCAACAAAACAAAAAAATCAACTTACTGAATGGGAGAAGGTATTCACTAATGATACATCCAGTAAGGAGGAATTTATAAAGAACTCATACAACTTAACACCAAAAAAAGATAAAATCTAATTACAAAATTAGCAGAAGACATGAATAGACACTTCATCAAAGAGGATGTACAGATTACCAAAAGACACATATGTCTCAACATTGCTAATCATCAGAGAAATGCAAATGAAAACCACAAGATATTACATCATGCCCGTGAGAATGGCTGTCGTTAATAAATCAATAACCAATGAACGTTGGTGAGGATGTGGAGAAAAGGGAACCCTCATGCTCTGTCACTGGGATTGTAAATTGGAGAACCCACTACAAGAAACAGTATGGAAATTCCTCAAAAAATTAAAAATAGAACTGCCTTATTACTTATCAGTTTTATTTCTGGGAATATATCTGAAGACATCTAAAATACTAATTCAAAAAGATATATTTACCCCTATATTCATTGTAGCATTACTTACAGTAGCCAAGAAATGGCAGCAATTCAAGTATTGTGGTAAATGTATATAATGGGATATTGACCATAAAAAGAATGAAATATTACCATTTACAACAACATGGATGGGCCTAGAAGGTATTATGCTAAGTAAAATCAGTCAGAAATAGAAGAACAAATACCATATGATCTTACTTATAAGTGCAATCTAAAAAACAAAATAAACAAAACAGAAACAGACTCAGATACAGAGAACAAACTGATGGTTGTCAGATTGGAGAGTGGTTGGGAAGCCAGGTGGAAGGAATTAGGAAACACAAATTTGTAGTTATAAACTAGTCGTGAAGGTGTAAAGTACAACATAGAGAATATAGTCAATAATATTGTAATACTTATGTACAATGCCAGGTGGGCACTAGACTTATCAGGAGGTCATTTCATAAATTATATAACTGTCTAAACACTATGCTGAACATCTGATACTAATAAATGACAGATTAAATGTCAACTGCAATTAAAAATAAAATAAAGTGAAATAAAATAAAATAAAATAAGATATAAATAAAATATCTATCTGGTAATTGTAATGACTGGCCTTCCTCAGGTATTGTTTCTTTCGTTTGCTTTTTTCCCCTGTGCATAAACCCTAATATCTTGTTTTTTTCATGACTTGTTACTTTTTTTGCAAAACTGGACATTTTAAATGCAATATGGCAACTCTGTAAATAAAATTCTCCCCCCACCTACTGTTTGTTTTTGCTTTTGTTTGTTTAGTGGATTTTTGTGCTAATTCTGTAAAGTCTGTGTTCTTTGTCCTTTGCAGACACTGAAATCTCTGCTCAGTGATCAGGTCATGACTGAACAACAGTTTTTGATGCAGACACTGGCCTGCAGTGTCCTTGTCATTATGGATGAAATGAGACATTCACACGGACTACCAAGTCCTGTGGAGGAAAAGGGACAGCATGGCTTCTCTCTCAAGGGGAGCAAAAGCCTCAGCCTTTGCCATGTCTGGCCTTTATTGGGTTTCTCAGCACATTACATGATGGTCCTTATTTACTTTGCACAGGTTGGAGCCAATGCCACTAATCACATCACAAAAGAGGGATATTTGCAAATGAAAAGGGCAAAAGTGGTTGGACTGGTTACACTCCTCTTTGAAAGGTTTAGCATGGATTTTAGGAAGTTATTTTGCAGTAAATGTTTGTCACTGGGGGCTGGGCCCACGCCACACAGAATTGTCTCCTACAAATTTTCCTAAATGTCAGCAAGCAAGAATCTTCCAGTTTTTGTCAACTGGCTTTTTTGTTTGTGTTTGGGCATGTCTTTAACACTCAGTAAGGGAGATTACATCTCTGTATGAGCTATTGCTTGCTGCTTGCACAGAGTTTCAAGGTCAGCCAGTGGGGAGAACTTAGGAACTTCTCAGGTCTTTTCTGGGATATACAGAGAACCCTGCACACCCATTTGACTTTCTAGACTCTCAGGATATGTTAGAGTTTTAAAAGCCTCTACAGACATTTCAGTCTCCAGCTTTTCCCTTTTTAATCTTTTTTGGTTTGCCTGATTTTTGCTCCACTTTTTAAGCACTGTGTTAGGCAGTCATGATGTATTACAGTTGCTACTGATTTATCTTTCATAAATACCCTTAGGAAAAAGTTTTTAGCACTTTGAGTCAGGTCAAATAAAGCAAGGTCTTTCAGAGAACCACCTGATAAACCACATAATGACAATTTTCTGAGATTGGAACTGTGAAGAAGTTTAAACTGCCTTTCAACCCCCATCAGTGGTTGCTAGGATGCTTGTTTCGCTATGATTTGGGGCTTTTGATGATGACTTTTTTTTGCCAGAGTTTTTATTGCTGTTATGGAGGAGAGGATAGTTGGAGGTCATTACTCTGCCGTTTACAGTGATGTCTACATTATTTTAACTTTATTTTTTAAAAGATTTTATTTATTTATTTTTAGAGAGAGGGGAAGAGAGGAAGAAAGAGAAGGAGAGGAACATCAATGTGTGGTTGCCTCTCACATTGCCCCCACTGGGAACATGGCCTACAACCTAGGCATGTGCCCTTACTGCGAATTGAACTGGTGACCTTTTAGTTTGCAGCCCATGTTCAATCCATTGAGCTATACAAGCCAGGGCTCTACATTATTTTTAACAACAACAACAAAAAACAACCTTATAACATGATAGTTTAACATGCCATGGAATATCCATATCACAGGATATTGTGAAACCTTTCAGAAGAATTAGAAGTGTGTGTCTTGACTTGGAGTGATATGCATGGTGTTTTAAATAAGACAAGTTGGAGACAGAATGAGTCCATGTTTATCTTTGTGTATAGGTATGCATTTATTCTAGTTTAAAAAAACATAACCACCAAAAGCCCCTATGAATGCATCTGTATTTTCCTTTGAGTTTGGGGACAAGTGTGTAAGGATAATATTGAGAAGCCAAGATTGACTGCAGTGAGATTTTGGAAATAAGTGGAGAGAGGGTATGTAGGGTAGTTTATTAACTTTTTATTATTTTTGCATTCTTTCAGAGACTGTGATGAGCATGTGTTTACAATTTCCATTTCTAATGATATATTAAGAAATATTTATGAGAATAAAGTTATTGGCTATTATATAATTTTAAGGGGTCTTACATGTATAGTTTTCTCTGCTTTTTATATCCAAATTAATAATTTTTCACAGTTACATTATAATTTGTATCATTCTTTTTCATGCATACCCATAAACTTTATAGTTTAAAAAGCTAAATATTGTATTGACTCTCCATGTATGTTAAGACTGTTTTTTAAATTCAAGAAAGATGAGCTATTCAGTTGATTCCCAAACACCTAGCTGTGCTTTCAGTAAAGTAGAGATGGTCTGAAAAATTGGCAGGGTCCCTTGCAGCTTTGCTGCCTGCCAGCCACTTGAAATCTTCAGGATATAAGGAAAGGAAGGGGCAGCTTTTCATGGAGGCTGGGCTCTGTATTGCAGAAGTCTTGTTGGATTCCTGTAGGACTTTGTGTTGTTCTGAGTACTCAACCCTCAAGTGACCACTCTGAAAGCCTGTTACCCAAGACCTCAAACAGATGCAATTTACTCTTCAAAGGAGGTTACAGGAGAAATTCAAGGTTCTCCCCTGCCCTACCCCTGCTTTGCTGCATGGGGGCCACATCTGTCCTGTATGATTCTACAGGTTCCAAGAGAGTCAAAGAAGAGCTGAAAGTACTGCCCCACCTAGTGCCCAGCTGGGGCCTGTGCTGCACCTGCCTGTGGTCTCTGGTAAGCCTTTGAGCAACCTATAATTTCCCCCGATACCCTAACTGCTTCATAGAGCAGTATCATGTCCCTACCACATTGTGTCTATGGATTCATTACCTAGCAGGTGTGTATGGGTCATAACAGACACTGTAGTACTCACTGTCTCTCAAGACTACCGTGGCCACAGTGGTACGGCACAGCTGTTTGAGAACTGTCTTCCATGCTGTTGCTCTTTAGCATTGCTTCTCCTGTCTCTTTTTTGTATCCTTTTCCCCTTCTAAGTCACACTTCTTTTCTTTTGTTTACAGCAAATATATTATTTAAATGGCGCTACATTCAGGACAATTACACTGTTCATTCTGTTGCCTGGATTTCATTTTCCATTTGTAAACACTGTTGTGATCTTGTGAGGGGTGAGGTGGAGGATGGGTTGCAGGCTGCAGTGGCTGTGGCATGGCTACTGATAGAATGTGAATTAGGATCACATTCCAATTCGCCACTTCCCTGGAGAAATTCACAGTGTCAGCTATGTGAAGTCTGCAATGCAGATGTGAATTAGCTAGGATGTTGACTCAAGCCCATGTTGAACCTGGAAGACCACAAGCATGTCAGAACTGCCAACTATCTATCTGAAGAATTTGGCAGGTCACTGGAGACATAGCCAGGTTAGAAACCTTTGGGGGCAGAGTCTATGACATTTTCCCCTCTGAGTCCCAGCGGAGCTTCTGCCCTCTTTAGTTATTTCATGTGATGTTTTCTCTCATGACAGTGATCACTTTTCATAAAGCGTCAACAGGCAGACTCAGTTCCACATTTCTTATGAGCAGGGCTTTCCTCAGGATTTTTGGGATCCATGGGCAACACAACTATATATGCAGCTTATGATATCAGTGTCAATTTCAAACACTTTTCCTGTTATTTCTATAAGTACATTTGTACTTGTTGGCATATGTCTTAATTCTGAAACTCAGAATATATGGTTGGTTTTATGAATAGGATTTTTCTGGACACTGTTCTCCTAAATATCTTACCTTTTCTACTGGTTTGATAATGTTGGAGTATATATGTGGGTATGTATGTATGAGTAATGGAGGGGAGGGATGGACTCTGGAAGGAGCTAGCCAGAATTTTAGCATACAGTTTACCTGACTTTGAGTTTAGGGTTATCTTTGTTTTCTTCTTTATCATGTTCTACCATTTCTTATTTTACTTGAAACATTAGTATATTTATTACTAGGTGAGGAAACAATACATTTTCAGTCAGTTTCTTTTAAAAGGAATCATACATTGAAAAAATCTATGCATTTTACATTTTTTGTTTGAAGGAAAAAATCATATTTTATTCTGAGAGCAGATTTGGTGTGGGAAAATGGACAAGCCCTTCTGTGGCTCTTGAATGGGTAAGGGTGCAGAGTGAGACATGGGAGTTAACTTTGAGGAGCAATCAGGACTCCAATAAAAAGAGCATGGAACTCAGATGAAAAAACAAGAATTTATCTACAGTCCATCTTATTTATAAAAACACAACACTTTACCCTACATAGGATTCAAATTCAGCAAAAGCTTGTAGGCACAAAGTCAAATACATACTTATTCAGCAACTTCCAGCAGTCATTATTATAAGGATGATTTTGAAAGCTCATCACAAAGCTCTTCTAACATAATGTTTTCAGTATTTTATTATTTTATTAAGACAGTGTTTTCTCTGTGGTTGAACATGGTTTTGACTTTTCTTTAGTTTTCTTTTTTTTAATGTCTGTGTTCAAAATTGTTACCCATTTTTGTGGATTTTGAAGTCATTCTTCTCAGGCAATGGTTTTCATAATGTGAACTTTGGACCAGCATCATCTATATCACCTTGAGCTTATTTGAAATTCAAGTTTTTGGGCCTCACCCAAGACCTAATGAATTATAATTTTGGGAGTGAGGCCCAGAAACATGTGTTTTCACAAGCCCTCTAAGGGCTCTGGTGCAAGCCAGGGTTGAAGAACTAATGGTCTAGAAGTGAAAAGTAACAGTGTAGGTAACAGATAAATGATGTACTAACTATTCTGAATTTGTGAGATATACGTACATACATACATATGTATATTTATTACAGAGGTCTGTCCAGAAGGCTTGCAGCCATGTAATATGAAAAATAGAGACACTGGAGAAGGTATAAGATACAAGAAACACTGTACACAGGACAATGATGCCTCACTCTCATTCAAGGTAGGCACCTTGGGACCTCACACAGTTCTCCCAGTAGCTATCAGTTACTCTTGTCATATTTTCCTGAATCTCATCTATGGTCTGAAATCTCTTCCCTTTCAAAGGTGATTTTAATTTAGGAAAAAACCAGAAGTTGCAGGGTGCCAAACCTGTGCTGTAGGGGGGCTAAGTCATGCGAGTGATTTGATGTTTTGCCAAAAAACTTGGTACAAGACATGAGGCATGAGTGAATGAGCTGTTGTGATGAAACTGCCAATCACCAGTTGCCCATAGCTGCAGCCTTCTCAATCATCTGAATAGTTTCTGTGGAGGAATGTTCAAGCTTAATGACAAAATTTGATGCAGATTTATTGCTCTACTTGCTTAGTCATTTTGAATATAATGGCCATATAGTACACATGCTCACTCAGTGGCATCTACCTCCCCCACTGACTAGCACAGTGAAGTCATCATTATTCATGCATGTGTATTCCAGTTCACTGTTTGGTTGCCAGGTTATGTTGATGTCATGCAAACTGTTTTTATTATATTATCAATGGCTGGACTTTTTCTGGACAGACCTTGTATACACACACATAGAAAAAAGGAGAAATGAGAAATATCACTGCTGTTTCATAAACCTTTGGATATAATGGGTAAGCCTATCTTGGAAAAATCAGAACAGAAATGCATGAACAATATTGAGTAAATTTGTTTAGAAAAGTCACAGAATTCCAGTAGAGCTTCATCTGGGAAATAGATCTATGACAAAAGCGGATAGTTGTGAAGAATAACCCAATAATAATAATAATATCTTTAAAATTAATTAAAAGTTTGCGGCTTTAACAAATGGGTGATTTCACATGGTGCCAATAATGTGTTTATCATGCTTAATTTCCTGCTTTGAGAATTTCATTTTAACACTCATAAAGACATCAGGGAGGCTGATGGAGTAGAGGGGCAGAAGAAAGAGAATTGGTTAGAGGAGAATAGAAGTGTGCATATGACAGCGTGTCTACTCATTTGTGTTTCAGAACACAAGATGAACATGCACGCTATTTGCAGCCATGGGGGGTGTTGACTGGAACTTTCATATTTCACATGAGGTTCCCATTTTGTCTGTGGGGCAGAGATGGGTCTACGCTGCCACTTACATTACATTTTCCAAACATGCTAAGTTGATAGCTTTTGCTGAAATCTCTAGCATTTCCTTTAAGGAGCATCTTAGCCTCATGTCAGGGTTGGTAATTAGTAATGACTCACTCACTGGTGATTAGTACTTAAGATAATACTTTATACATATACAGATAATGATACAAGTCTCACCAGAGTTAGACTGTACACATAGTTAGAATTGGTTAGGTGTTGAAAAACAGACCTCCAGATGTGTTTTCTGGGTTGGGGTCATGTCCTAGTTATTCAGAATGTCTGAAGAATTGAGATAGTCCCTTTCTCTGGAGGTTATCTGCTTATGGGACCTTCAGGAAACTAGCTCTTAGTCCTGGTTAGATTGGCTAATACATGAAATCACTCAAGTAGCCTGTGCCAACAGCTTGCTAGGGACACTTCAGTGAACAACACAGAAGCTTGCATGCTGTCTAGCCATACTGAAGTTTCACAATAGCCTGAGTTCCATGCCTGCCCTGCACTGCTATCCTAGGCAGCAGGCATGGGTTTGGGATTCAGAAAGTCAAGTTGGTTCTTGGTGTACAGGGCCTTGGAAAAATTGTTTAATTTTCCTACATACAGTTTCCTATGTGTAAAGTGGAGATAATAGTAGTACTGAGAACTAGGGTTATTAAACTATGAAAAGAGATGATATATGTAAGAACTTAACACTGTGCTCAGCACCTAGTAACCTCTCAGTAAATATCAGGTATCATTATTTTTGGACAGAAGCCTGGGGGAGAAGGTGAAGATGAATTTTTGAAAATTCACCACTATTATTAAAAGAATAAAAAGTAATATTATTATTTTTTTCTTTTCTTTTTTTAAACATTTTTTATTGATTATGCCATTACATTTGTTCTATTCCCCCCTCTTTTCCCCTCCACCCTGCACACCCCTCTCCCACCACTTCCCCCCTTTAGTTCATGAACACGTGTCTCAAGTTCTTTAGATTCTGTATTTCCCATACTATTCTTACCCTCCCCCCTATCTATTTTCTATCTAATGTCTGTGCTACTTATTTTCTGTACCTTCTCCCCCCTTCTCCTTCTCCCACTCCCCTGTTGCTAACCCTCCTTGAGATCTTCATTTCTATGGTTCACTACTGATCTAGCTGTCTTCTTAATTTGCTTTTGTTTTAGGTGCGGTTGTTGATAACTGTGAGTTTGCTGTCCTTTCACTGTTCATCTTTTTTTTTTAATCTTCTTTTTCTTAGGTAAGTCCCTTTAACATTTCATATAATAAGGGCTTGGTGATGATGAACTCCTTGAATTTGCTCTTATCTGAGAAGCACTTTATCTGTCCTTCATTCTAAATGAAAACTTTGCTGGATAGAGCAATCTTGGTTGTAGGTCTTTGGTTTTCATGACTTGGAATACTTCTTTCCAGCCCCTTCTTGCCTGTAAGGTCTCTTTTGAGAAATCAGCTGACAGTCTCATGGGAACTCCTTTGTAGGTGACTGTCCCCTTCTCTCTTGCTGCTTCTAGGATTCTCTCCTTCATTTTAATCTTGGCTGATGTAATTATGATGTGCCTTGGTGTGTTTCTTCTTGGGTCCAACTTCTTTGGGACTCTCTGAGCTTCCTGGATTTCCTGGAAGTCTATTTCCTTTGCCAGACTGGGGAAGTTCTCTTTTATTATTTGTTCAAATAGGGTTTCCACTCATGATGGTTCCTCTTCCCCTTCTGGTACCCCTATAATTTGAATGTTGGAGCTTTTAAAGATGTCCTGGAGGTTCCTAAGCTTCTCCTCATTTTTTGAATTCTTCTTTCTTCATTCTTTTCTGTTTGGTCATTTTTTTCTTCCTTCTGGTCTACTCCCTTGATGTGAGTCCAAATTTCCTTTCCATTACTGTTGGTTTCCTGTGCATTACCATTCATTTAAATTAGTTTAGCCTTCATATGTTTCTCTAATTTGTGACTATAATCAACCAGTTCTGTGAGCATCCTGATCACCAGTGTTTTAAACTGTGCATCTGAAAGTTTAGCTATTTCTTCATCACTTAGATTTATTGGCTCTGGGGCTCTGAGTTGTTCTTGAGCCATTTTTGGTCTGTTCGCGCCGTTAAGTAAGCGGAGCAAAGCCTTAGTTGTTTACTAGGACGGGGCCACCCAGGTCGCTGGTTTGTGATGCTGTGTGGGGGGGCGGGGTCAGAGAGGGAGCAATGGCGGTCCTCTCTGCTCGCCAGTCCGTCCCACCGCGCCTGGCCTGTTTATCTGAGCGGAAATGTGCGAGCCCGCTGCCCTGCACCATGCGGTCTCAATGCTCACCTCTTCACTGGTTTATCTGCACCCAAATGCTCTACCAACCGCAGACAGCCAGTCACGCCTCTTCCCTGTGTCCGCCCATAGCTAGCCCGCAACTGGGATCTGCACCTTCGGCTGCTTGCGCACCACCCGTTCGGGGATCTTTTTTGCCAACCTGCTCCGCTGCTGGCTCTGCTCCTCTCACCGGTTTAGCTGAGCATTTCGTTGTCTTTGGACTCCGTATTGTCGATTTTCTGTGTGGTTTGGTTGTGTTTATTCTTGTTAAAACTTTGTTTTTAGATTTGGTTGTGCACGGATGCAAGGTGTTTCCACCTACATCTACATCTTGGCAGAAGTCAATATTACTAACTTTTTAAAAAATATATATTTACTTATTTTTAGATAGAGGGGAAGGGAGGGAGAAAGAGAGGGAAAGATACATTAATTGGTTGTCTCTTATATCCACCTGGATCTGGGACCAAACCCGCAACCCAGACATGTGCTCTAACTGGGAATTGAATTGGCAGGCAATCATTTGCTTTGTGGAACAATGTCCAAGCAACTAAGATACACTGGTCAAATTGCATGTTTGTTTTCTTACTGTTTAGTTTTAAGGGTTTTTTGGATTCCAGTTTCTTCTTGGATATTTGCTTTGCATATATTTTCCCTCAGTCTATGATTTTTCATTCTCTCAAGAGTGTTTTTCAGAGAACAAAGTTTTTAATTTTGAATAAGTCTGACTTATCATTTATTCATGGATAATATTATTATTGTTTGTATATAAGAAGTCATTGCTAAACCCAAGATGATTTAGATTTTCCCCTATGTTATCTTTTAGAAGTTTTTAAGTTTTGTGTCTTACATTTAAGTCTGTGATTGATTTTGAGTTAGTTATTGTGGGAAGTCTGGTAAAGTTTTATTTATTTTTTACATGTGGGTGTCCAGTTGTTCTAGTACATTAAAATTTTTAAATTAAATCTATTGGGGTGACATTGGCTAACAATATCATATAAATTTCAGGTGTACAACTTACAATATGACATCTTTATACTCCATTGTATGCTCACCACTTGAAGTCTAGTCTTCTTTTATCAACATGTGGTTGATCCCTTTTATTCTTTTTGTCCTGCCTCAACACCATTCTTCCCTTCTAACTACCACTCTGTTGTATCTATAAGTTTGTTTTGTTTGTTTATTTGTGGATTTTTTATATTTTCACAAATGTGCAAAATCATACTATTCTTGTACTGAACCATCTGAGTTAGTTAGCTTAGCATAATACTCTCAAGATTCATCCATGTTGTTGCAAATGGTAATATTTTATGGCTGTGTAGTATTCCATTGTACATATGTACTGCATCTTCTATATTAAATCACATGTTGAAAGACATTGGTTTTCTCCATATCTTAATTATTATAAATAATGGTGCAATGGGCACAGAGGTAGATTTATTTTTATAGATGTTTTCAAATTTTAGGGGTATATACCTAGAGGAGGAGTTGCTGGGTCATATGGTAGCTCTGTTCTTAATTTTTTGAGAAACTTCCATACTGTTTTCTATAGTGGCTGCACCACATTCCCACCAGTAGTATACTAGGATTTATACTAGTAAAACTTTTGCTCCTCATTCTCTCCAGCACTTGTTATTATTTGTCTTATTGACAATAGCACATTAAGAGGTATGAAGTAGAATCTCACTGTGGCTTCAATTTGCATTTTCTTTATAGCTAGTGATATTGAGCATCTTTTCATGTATCGTTACATATTTCTTTTTTAATTTTTATTTAATTATTTTTCAAGTACAGTTTTCTGTCTATTTCTCCCATCCCAGCCCACCCTGACCTGTGCTCCCCACCTCCCTCCCATTTCCACCCCCTTTGTTATTGTCCCTGTGTCCTTTAAACTTGTTCCTCTAAATTCCTCCCCCTTTTTCCCTTTAAATTCCCTCCCCTCGCCCCTCTGGTCATTGTCCCCTTGTTCTCTATTCAGTGTCCTTGTTTTTATTTTGCTTGCTTGTTTGTTTTGTTGCTTAGCTTCCTGTTAAAGGTGAGATCATATGGTATTTGTCTTTCAACACCTGGCTTATTCCACTCAGCATAATGCTTTCCAGTTCCATCCATGTTGTTGCAAAGGGTAGTAGCTCCTTCTTTCTCTCTGCTGCATAGAATTCCATTGTGTACATGTACCATAATTTTTTGATCCATTCATTTACTGATGGGCACCTAGGTTACTTCCAACTCTTGGCTATTGTAAATTGTGCTCCTATGAATGTTGTGGTGCATAGGTTCTTTGAAATTGATGTTTTAGGATTCTTAGGATATAATCCTAGCAGTGGACTTGCTGGGTGAAAAGGCAGGTCGATTTTTATTTTTCTGAGAAAATTCCATACTGTTTTCCATAATGGTTGTACCAGTCTGCAATCCCACCAACAGTGAACTAGGGTCCCCTTTCCCCACAACCTCTCCAACATTTGTTGTTTGTTGCTTTGTTTATGATATCCATCCTGAACTGTGTAAAGTGGTATCTCATTGTGATTTTAATTTCCATCTCTCTAATATCTAGCGATATTAAGCATCTCTTCATGTGTCTCTGGATCCTCTGTATGTCTTCCTTGGAGAATTGTCTGTTCAAGTCCTTTGCCCATCTTTTAATTGGGTTAGTTGTCTTCTTAGAGTGAAGTCGTGTAAGTTCTTATTATATTTTGGAGATTAAACCTTTGACTGAGGTACCATTGGCAAATATATTTTCCCATACAGTTGGTTGTCTTTTTAATTTAATACTGTTTTCTTGAGCCATGCAGAAGCTTTTTATTTTGAAGAGATCCTGTTTGTTTCTTCTTTCCTTTATATTCCTTGCTCTAGGGGACATATCAGTAAAAATGTTGCTGTGTGAAATATCTGAAAATTTCCTGCCTATGTTCTCCTCTAGGATTTTAAAGGTGTCACAGCTTATATTTAAGTCTTTTATCCATCTTGAATTTATTTTGGTGTATGGTGTAAGTCTGTGCTCAAGTTTTATTTTTTTTGCACGTAGCTGTCCAGTTCTCCCAACACCATTTGTTGAAGAGGCTATTTTTACTCCATTTTATATTACTGCCCCATTTGTCAAATATTAATTAACTGTAGAGAGTTGGGTTTATTTCTGGGCTCTCTGTTCTGTTCCATTGGTCTATGTGCCAGTTTTTGTGCCAGTACCAGGCCTTGTAATACACTTTGATATCAGGTATTGTGATCCCTCCTACTTTGTTCTTCTTTCTTAAAATTGCAGCTGCTAATTCAGGTTGTTTATAGTTCGATATAAATTTTTGAAGTGCTTGTTCTATGTCTATGAAATATGCCACTGGTACTTTAATAAGTATTGCATTCGATCTGTAAATTGCTTTGGGTAGTATGGACATTTTGATGATGTTAATTCTTCCAATCAATGAACAAGGTATATGTTTTTATTTGGTTGTGTCTTCCTTGATTTCTTTCTTCAGTGCTGTGTAGTTTTCTGCATATAGGTCTTTTACCTCCTTAGATAGGTTTATTCCCAGATATTTTATTTTTCTTTTTGCTATATTGAATGGGATTTCTTCCTTGATTTCTGCTTCTGCTTATTCATTGTTGGTATACAAAAATGCCTTTGATTTCCAGATATTGACTTTGTAACCTGCTGTTTTGCCAAATTCATTAATTAGTTTGGTAGAGTCTATAGGGTTTTCCATGTACACTATCATGTCATCTGCAAACAGTGACAGTTTTGTTTCCTCCTTTCTGATTTGGATGCCTTTTATTTCCTTTTCTTGCCTGATCGCTGTGGCTAAAACTTCCAATACTATATTGAATAGAAGTGGTGAAAGTGGACATCCTTGTCTTGTTCCTGATCTTAGTGGAAGAGCTTTTAGTTTTTGCCCATTGAGTATGATGTCGGCTGTAGGTCTCTCATATATGGCCTTTATTATATTGAGGAATGCTCCCTCTATTCCCAGTTTGCTGAGTGTTTTTTATCATAAATGGGTGTTGTACCTTATCAGAAGCTCTTTCCACATCTATTGATATGATCATGTGATTTTTGTCTTTGCTTATGTTTATGTGATGTATTACATTTACTGATTTGTGAATACTGAACCATCCTTGCATCCCTGGGATGAATCCCACTTGGTCATGGTGTATGATCTTTTTAATGTACTGTTGAATGCAATTTGCCAATATTTTGTTGAGGATTTTAGCATCTATGTTCATCAGCAATATTGGCCTGAAGTTTTCTTTCTTTGTTGTGTCTCTATCTGGTTTTGGATTTACATGATGCTGGCTTCATAAAAAAATTTGGAAGTTTTCCATCCTTCTGGATATTTTAAAATAGTCTGTGAAGAATAAGGGTTAGCTCTTTCTTAAATGCTTTGTAGAATTCTCTTGTAAAACCATCTGGTCCAGGGCTTTTGTGTGATGGGTTTTTTTATCACTGCTTTGATTTTTTTTTGCTATTATTGGTGTGTTCAGATTTTCTGCTTCTTTTTCATTGAGTTTTGGAAGATTCTATTTTTCTAGAAATGTGTCCATTTCCCCTAGGTTCTCAAATTTCTTGGCATACAGTTCTTCATAGTAATTTCTTACGATCCCTTCTATTTCTGTGCTATCAGTTGTAATCTCTCCTCTTTCATTTCTGATTGTGTTTATTTGAGTTCTTGCAGGCATAGGGTTAGGTTGTTTGTTTGAAACAAACAAACAATAGCAATACAGGTAGGCCTGTATTGCTATAAACTTCCCTCTCAGGACTGCCTTCGCTGTGTCCCATAAGTTTTGGGTTGTTGTGAATTCATTTTCATTTGTTTCCAAAAACGTTTTGATTTCTTCCCTAATTTCATTCTTGACCCATTCGTTTTTTAATAGCATACCATTCAGTCTCCATGATTTTGGGTTCTTTGGGTTTTTTCCTCTGGGGTTGGTTTCCAGTTTCTGTCCCTTGTGGTCAGAGAAAATGCTTGGGATGATTTCAATTTTCTTGAATTTGTTGAGGCTCATTTGTGTCCTATCATGTGGTCTATCTTTGAAAATGCTCCATGTGCATTTGAAAAGAATGTGTACTTAGCTTCATTGCGATGAAGGGCTCTATATATATCAGTTAAGTCCATTTCATCTAGGGTGTTGCTTAATGCCACAATATCTTTGTTGATATTTTGTTTGGAAGAGCTGTCCATTTTTGATAGTGGGGTGTTAAAATCCCCTGCTATAATTGTGTTGCTGTCAATATCATTCTTGAAGTCCTCTAAGATTTTCTTGATATATTTGGGTGCTCCTATGTTGGGTGCATATATATTTATGGTGTTAATGTCTTCTTGGTGGATTCTTTCCTTGAGTATTATGAAGTGACCTTCTGGGTCTCTCCTTATGGACCTTTTTTTGAAGTCTATTTTGTCTGATATGAGAATTGCTACCTCAGCTTTTTTTTCCTGTCCATTTGCTTGGAAAATTTGTTTCCAGCCTTTCACTTTTAGTCTGTGATGGTCTTTTGTCCTGAGGTGGGTCTCTTGTAGGCAGTATATGTGAGGGTCATGCTTTCTTATCCATGCAGGTATTCTGTGTCTTTTGATTGGAGCATTTAATCCATATACATTTAAGGTTATTATTTATAGGTCCTTATTCATTGCCATTTTTCTATCTGTTTTCCTCTCTGTCTCTTTTACTTCCTTTCCTTAAAGCAGTCCTTTTAGTATTTCTTATAGGACTGGTTTGGTGGAGGCATATTCTTTTAGACTTCTTTTGTCTTGGAAGCTCTTTATTTGGCCTTCTATCTTGATTGATAGCCTTGCTGGGTAAAGTAGCCTTGGTTGTAGGCCTCTGGTTCTCATTACTTGGAATATTTCTTGCCATTCTCTTCTTGCTTGGAGTGTTTCAATTGAGAAGTCAGTAGCTAACCTTATTGGGGCTCCCTTGTATGTTCCTTTCTTTTTCTCCCTTGCTGCCTTTAAGATTCTCTCTTTATCTTGGAATTTTGCCATTTTAATGATGATGTGTCTTGAAGTGGGCCTCCTTGGCTTCCTCTTGATTGGGACTCTGTGTTTCCTGGATTTGTGTGACTTTTTCTCTCATCAAATTAGAAAAAGTTTCTCTCATTACTCTTTCAGATAGGGTTTCTATCCCTTGTTCTTCTTCTTCTTTTCTGGTATTCATATTATTCAGATAATATTACATTTCATATTGTCTTGCATTTCTCTTAATCCCTTTTCATTCTTTCTGAGCCTCTTTTCATTTTCTTGCTCCTTCTGTGAGATGTTTTCTGCTTTGTCCTCCAATTTGCTAATCCTACCCTCTGCCTCATCTATTCTACTTTTGAAACTTTCTATTGTATTCTTCAATTAGGAAATTATATTCTTCATTTCCTCTTGTCCCTTGATGATAGTTTCTATTTTTTTTGATGTTGATATAGGTTGTGGTGAGTTAATTGTAGCTCCCCTGTAGTTTCTGGTAGCTCATTGTGAGCTCTTTGAACTTCTTGACAACCAGTGATTTGAATTCACTATCTGATAGTTGATTAGCCTCTATTTCATCTAACATTCTTTCTGAAGCTTCTGCTTTTTCTTTCATTTGGGGATTGTCTCTTTGTCTTCCCATTGTTTGTGGGGCTCTTCTTGTTAGCCTCAGCTTCTAAAATTTATCTGTTCTGACTCCCAGGGTTTATGGTGTGAACTTCTGTGGTATACTGCCTGTGAATTTCAGTGGTGCAGACTCCTTCAGGTATCTTGATGTTCTCCGTTTCCACCTACTCCTTTTTTCGTGTGTGTGTAATCAGTTGGAGGGGGAGGCAATATGGTATATTGACAGCAGAAGAGTAATTTATGATATTTACAGTCATAGCCAGTAGAGAGGAGATAGGCAATCTTTAGGCTATATATAGTGTTAACTGTATTCTTCAACCCAACTTGCCACTTTTACGAAAGGATGGACAAAAGATAAGCCTCTTGTTGGGAGGGAAGCCTTGTGAGTCGGAACTAGAAAGCAGTGAGGTTGCAGATGATCATATTTTGAGGTAAGGTTATAGTAAGGAACAGTAATGTGAACAAATAGAGCTAATCACTACATTAATAGAATTCAGGGACCTGTATAATGGGCTAAGATTTGGGAGATGGGTTGTGAAGTATTTGCAGTTATATAGAACAGCTATTATTTACACTAACATTAGAGCAGCAATCATGTAACGAACTCTATGTGATCTGTCTGAGTAGGGGGTATAGAGCTTTGGGTAGTGTGCTAAAGGAAAACAAGTGGCGTGGAGTATAGAGGATTAGCAAAACACTGTGGAGGAAAGAACAGGGGAAACCTGTCTAAAAATACAATGTAACTATTCAAGACTAAGAAGCCTATACAAAAAGAGGAGGAATACAGAGAGACTATTAAAATATAAAAGAAGTGAGAATAATGAAAAAATGCAGCAACTCATGGCTTCTCTGCTATAGCAAAGTGAAATTTGTCTCTCTGTCTCTACTCTTGAGATGCCCCCTCTTTGGGTCCCACTCTGGTCTTTTCGTAGTTACCAGTTGTTTGTGTCTCTTGTGGGTAAAAGGAAAAAAAGCAACAAACAAACAAAAAGGCAGGAGAAGGGAGGCAAAAGCTATACGTTTGAGAGGAAAGGAAGAAGGACTAAAAAGGGAAAAAGAGAGGAAGAGAGTATAGAAAGATAAAGCAATAATAAAATTAAAAAATATAGAAGATTACTTTAAAAAAGTTAATAAAAAAGGAGAAAAAAAACAATAACAAAAAACCCCCTTCCCTTGTTGGTTGCAGACTGTCCAGACCAGTTTTTCTGGTTGCAGCAGGATCTCTCTGTGGGCTGCGATGCCAGCATGAGTGCGCACCAGCCAGGCTACCGGACTGGGGTGTGGGAGCCCGTGTACAAGCCAGGTTGCTTAGATCCCTTGGGTTCTGGCAGGGTCCTTCCCAGTCCTGTGGCAGGACTCAATCGCTTCTGCACCTGTGTGCACCCACCAGGCTGCCTGGGTCGCATGAAGCTGGCAAAGTGCTTCCTAGTCCTGTGGCGGGGACTCAAATGCCTCCGCTTTCCCCCTGGATCACTGCAAGGCTGGGTGGGAAGCAAGCCAAAACTGCCATGGCAGGAGAACACCTCAGTCCACTTTTAAAAAAACAACAAAAACCTCTCCAGACAGCCTGCCTCTCAGCCCAGCCCAATCCCCAGCCAGACCAGTGACTATAATACGCCTCTAAATTCTCCCGGGCTGGCAACCACAGAGTCTGCAGTTGAACACGCCCTCTGTCTTTGTAACCCTATCTGTTAATGCAAGCAGGCAAGCAGACAGGTCTCTGCCCGGTGTTGTCCAGCCTTGCTTAGAAGGGGAGTGGAGGAGCTGCTGGCCCGTGCTGGTCACCCACTGGGGTCGCTGGGTGCCCAGGCTCCTGTGGCAGACACCTCTGGTGCTGGTCTCAGACTGTTACCTCTGGACCCTGACCACAGAGGCAGCACCAGGGCCGCCTGGCTGGGGGCGCGGGCCCCGTCCTCTGCTTTGTCTTTACTCCAGTCCCCGAGAACCCACTGACATGCCGCTGTCTGATGTTTCAGCATCTGTCACAATCTCTGGTCTTTTAATTTCATAAATGGTGTGTAACCAATGGTTTATTGTGCTATTTCTCTGTAGATCTGCCAGGATTTTCACCCACGAGTATAGGAGCTAGAATCCGCTGTGTCCTACTCTGTCGCCATCTTCCCAGCATATCTATATGTACTTCTCTGAAAAATATCTATTTAGCTCCTCTACCTATTTTTTTATCTGATGGTTTGGGGTTTTTTGTCATTGAATTTGTATGAGTTCTTTATACACTTTGGATATTAGCTCCATATCAGAGATATCATTTGCAAATATCTTCTCCCATTTAGTTTGTGAACTTTTTCTTTTTTGGTTTCTTGATGGTTTCTTCTGCTGTGCAGAAACTTTGTAGTTTGACATAGTTTCATTCATTTTTTATTTGCTTTTACTTTTCTTGCCTTTGAAGTCAAATTTATCAAATTATGTCTGAGACCAATGTCCATAAGTTTAGTACCTATGTGGTCATCTATTGTTTCAGGTCTTATATTTCAGTGTTTGTTCCATTTTGAGTTAATTTTTATGTGTGGTGTCAAATAGCAGTCCAGTTTCATTCTTTTGCATGAGGCTTACCAAGTTTCCCAGCACCCTTTATTAAAGAGAATTTCTTTCCTCTGTTATACATTTTTAGCTCCTTTGTTGAAAATTAGTTGTCCATATACATGTAAATTAATTTCTAAGCTTTCAGTTCTGTTCTTTTGGTCTGTGTATCTGTTTTCTTCCAACAACATACTGTTTTTATTATTGTAGCTTTGTAGTATAATTTGAAGTCAGGGAATGTGACACCTTTGGCTTTGTTCTCTTTCCTCAGGATTGCTTGACTGTTTGGTGTCTTTTGTGGTTCTATACAAATTTAATGACTTCTGGTTCTATTTCTTTGAAAGATGTGAGTGGGATTTTGTTGCATTAAATCTGTACACTGCTTTGGGTAATATGACAATTTTAACTATGCTGATTTTTTTCAACTCATGAGCACAGAATATCTTTCTACTTTTTTGTGTCTCCTTCAATTTTTTCAATAGTGCTTTGTCATTTTGTTTTTTCTTTTTTTTAATTTTTAATTGTTCAAGTACAGTTTTCTGTCTTTGCTCCCATCCCAGCCCACATCCCCATTCCTCCCTACCTCCCTTCCATTTCCACCCTCCCTCCTAGTTTTTGTCTATGTGTCTTTTACACTTGTTCCTGTAAACCCTTCCCCTTTCCCCCTGAAATTCCTTCCCCTCTCCCCTCTGGTCACTGTCAGCCTGTTCTCTATTTCAGCATCTTTGGTTATATTTTGTTTGTTTGTTTGTTTTGTTATTTAGGTTCCTGTTAAAGGTGAGATCATATGGTATTTGTCTTTTAGTGCCTGGCTTATTTCACTCAGCATAATGCTTTCCATATCCATCCATGCTGTTGCAAAGGGTAGTAGCTCCTTCTTTCTTTTTGATGCATAGAATTCTATTGTGTAAATATACCATAGTGTTTTGCTCCATTGATTTACTGATGAGCACCTAGGTTGCTTCCAGAACTTGACTATTGTAAATTGTGCTGCTATGAACATTGGGGTATGTAGGTTCTTTTGGATTGGTGTTTCTGGGTTCTTAGGATATTGCTTTGTCATTTTCAATGTAAAGATTGTTTACAATCTTTGTCAAGTTTATTCCTAGATATTTTAGCATTTTTGTTTCAGTTGTAAATGAAATTGTTTTTTCATTCTTTTCTGATATTTTATTGTTAGTGTATAGACTGTATATTGATTTTTGTATACTGATGCTGTATCCTGCAACTTTATTATATTTGTTAACTATTTCTAATAGTGTTTTATGAAGTCTTTAGGGTTTTCTTTTATTTTACATTATAATAATCTTATTTACTAGAAAAATGTACATTCACAAGGTAAAAAACATTAAATTACAAATAAGTCTGCAACTGTAGAAAATGGTACCCAAAATATCTTCTCAAAATAACTTAATTCTTGAACAGATGCTGATAAGTAATTTATCCTCTCCAAAAACACAAATTACATACAGATTTATTTTTCTTAATGCAAGAGAAAAGTTTTGTATGAACTGGAGTTTATTTTAAATGTAGCCAAGTTTAGCAAGATAGTATGAAGAAGCTGTGTAAAGTTATAAACCCCTACATATATGATAATCACCCTTTATTTTTAAAAATATTTTATTTATTTATCTTTTAGAGAGAGGAAAAGACAGGGAGAGAAACATTGACATGAGAGAGACACCTAGATTGGTTGCCTCTTGCACACCCCCAACTAGGGACCTGGCTCATAACCCAGGCATATGCCCTGACTGGAAATAAAACTGTCAACCTTTCAGTTTGTGGGATGACATCCAACCCACTGAGCTACACCAGTCAGGGCAATGATCACTATATCTTAACAAGTTTAAGTTTAGGTTTTCAAAACATCTTTTCTTAAATATAAAATATTCAATATATTTTAATATAAATATAAAATATAATATATAAATATATAAAATATATACTCTAAGTATTTTATTGATTATGCTATTACAGTTTTCCAATTTTTCTCCTTTATCCCCCCCACCTTGCACCCCCAATCCTCAAGCATTTCCCCCACCCTTAGTTCATGTCCATGGGTTGTACATATGAGTTCTTTGAGTTCTCTGTTTCCTATACCATTTTTATCTCTCCCCATCTATTTTATGCCTAGTAATTATGCTTCTTTTTCCGTGTACATTTTCCCCCTATTTCTCCCTTCTCCCTCTCCACTGAAATCTTTCTGTGTGATGTTTATTTCTCTGGTTCTGGTTGTTTGCTTAGTTTTTGTTTTTGTTTTATTGTCTTTATTTTCTTTTAGGTTCATTTGTTAGTAGTTGTGAGTTTGTTTTCATTTTACCGTTCAGATTTTTAATTTTCTTTTTCTTAGATAAGTACTTTCACATTTCATATAATAAGGGCTTGGTAATGATGGACTCTTTTAACTTAACCTCATCTGGGAAGCACTTTATCTGCTCTCCCATTTTAAATGAAAGCTTTGATGGATAGAACAATCTGGTATGAAGGTCCTTGCCTTTTATGACTTGGAATACTTTTTTCCAGCCCCCTCTTGCCTGCAAGGTTTTTTTTGAGAAATATGCTGATAGCCTAATGGGAACAACTTTGTAGGTTACTATCTCCTTTTCTCTGGCTTCTTTTAGGATTCTCTCCTTAACTTTAATATTGGGTAACTTAATGATGATGTGCTTTGGTGTGTTCCTCTTTGGGTCCAACTTCTTTGGGACTCTCTGGGCTTCCTGGACTTCCAGAAAGTCTATTTCCTTTGCCAAATTAGGGAAGTTTTCCTTCATTATTTGTTCAAATAAGTTTTCTATTTCTTCTTGTTGTTCTTCTCCTTCTGGAACACCTATAATTCTGATATTAGGATGCTTCAGGTTGTCCCAGAGGTTTGTAAGAGTCCCTTCACTTTTTCCAATTCTTGTTCCTTCATTTTCTTCTGGATGGATTTTTTTCCCTTTTGTTCCAAATTGTTGCTTTGAGCCCTGGTTTTCTTCCTGTCACTTTTGGTTCCTTGAATATTTTGCTTTATTCCTCTTTGTGTATCCTTCATTTGTGTTTTCATTTTTCAAAATTTGGAGGAAATTTGGAGATGTTGGTTGAAGAGTACAAACTTCCTGTTGTAAGATTAGTAAGTCCTGGGAATCTAAGGTGCAGCATGATGATTTTAGCCAATAGTACTGTGTTATATACTTAAAAGTTACTGGCAGAGTAGATCTTAAATGTTCTCACCACAGAAAGAAAATAGTAATTATGAGATAGGATGGAGCTTCTACTTAATGCTATGGTGGTGATCATATTACAAATATATACATGTGTCAAATCAACATGTTGTAAACTTACACAATGTTATATGTCAATTATACCTCAATAAATCTGGAAACAAACAATCAAAAGACACAGGGAGAAGATATCCATCCACAAGCCAAGGAAGGAGACCTCCAAAGAAACCAACCCTGCCAACACCTTGATCTTGGACATCTAACCTCCAGAATCCGTGAGAAATAAATTTCTGCTGTTCGAGCACAGGAAAGTACTACAAATTTAGTGTAAAATGCAGAATATACTGTTTAGTCCCAGATTTGAAAATATTTACCCCATAGAAAACATTTAGAAAAGTACTTTGAAATATTTTTACTTTTTAGGTAGTATTGATTACCCAGGCATAAATATGGATGGCTTGTGTCCTCACCCAACCACATCAAAACTACAACTAAACTGTAGAACAACCATCCCTCAGAACCATCAGAAATGTAGTTGAATGGAAGTCTGACAACTATGGAATTAAAGAAACTACATCTATCCAGACTACAGGGAGATGTGGAACAGGCTGGTCCCACACCCACACATGGTGGATTAATATTTGGGAGGGATGTTTAGGAGTGAGGAGTCCCATCCCCATACCAGATTCCCCAGCCCAGGGTTCCAAGGCCAGGAAGAAAAGTCCCCATAACTTCTGTTGCAAAAAGCAACAGGGATTAAATCAGTGGAAGAAACTTCTAGAGTCCCAAGCAATTCCCCTTAAAGAACCCACATGTGGACTTATTCAGACTCACTCCCTCTGAGCTCCAGCACCAGGGTGTCAACTGAAAGGTACCAGTAGCATACAGTGAGGAACTAAAGTGTCTGGAATGAAGGCGCGAGTTGGTGGACAGCTTCCTCTAAGATAGAAAGGCAGTCAGAGGCCATTGTGTCTTTTCTGAGCCCTCCTCCCACAGAGCCACAGAGTTGGCATGGCATGCCATATCTGAGTCTCCATGAAACTGGCTAACACTTTATGCTCTGCCCTGAAGGCTCTGTCCCACTTAACTTACAGCTGTTAACAGTGGCTTTTCTGTATGAATGACTGATCTTGGCTCATGCTTCACAACTTCCTAAATCTTTTTAAACAAGCAACATTTGGCCTCAGGGAGCCATCAGCCCCTGTACCTATTGCTAAGTGGCCCCAGGCATGACACTAGTAGCAGCCATCCTAGATTCACAGGTTGGCTTTATCTAGGTATCTCCAAGCTCTGCACAAGGAGCAGCCATCTCAGATTGCTTTATAGCTCAATCAGGTTGTCCACAGGCAAATCACAGGTGGGGGCTGACCTTGGCCTGCACCAGGCGAAACCCCAGGGTGTACAACCAGTGGACATCTACAGACTGTGTCAAGGCTGCCCCTTGACACATCTGCTGCCCCTGCCCCTGCACAGCTGATTCTCCATGAAGGGTGGATTTTGGTGGCCAGTTGTCACAGCCAGTGCTTGCAGCTGACAGGGCTGGATGGGTAAATACCTCCCATTGACCTGCCAACAGCAATCAAGGCTCAACTGTAAGAGAAAGATGTACTCAGCCTAAACAAAGGGAAAAGCTTGAGTACCCTGCTTGTGTGATAGGGGAGACTGTGTCCTGGACACTACAGGACACCTACTACATTGGACCATGCTATCAAGAAAGAGAGTTACAGAAGCTCTACCTAATATATAGAAACAAACACAGGGAGCCTACCAAAATGATATGAAGAAAAGGCTCATGAACCAAATGAAAGAACAGATCAAAACTCCAGAAAAAGAACAAAACAAAATGGAGAGAAGCCATCTATCAGAGGCAGATTTCAAAACACTGGTTATAGCATGCTCAGGGAATTCAGTGAGGACCTCAACAGCATAGAAAAGATCTAGTCAGAAATGAAGGATACACTAATTGAAATAAATAACAATTTACAGGGAAACAACAGAAGAGTGGATGAAGCCTAGAATCAAATCAATGATTTAGGACATAAGGAAGACAAAAATGAAAAAACCAAGAAACAACAAACCAAAGCAAAAAACAACCAGAACAAGAAGAAAAAAGCAATCCAAGAAGACGAGGGTAGTGTAAGGAGCCTCTGTGATAACTTCAGGTGTTCCAACATTCACATCATAGGAGTACCAGAAGAAGAGAAAATAGCAAGAAATTTGAAATCTATTTGAAAAAATAATGAAAGAAAACTTTCTTAATTTGGTGAAGTAAATAGATATCCAAGTTCAGGAAGCACGGAGAATCCAAAACAAGATAGATACAAAGAGGCCCACTCCAAGACACATCATAACTAAAATGCCAAAGGTTAAATATAAAGAGAGAATCTCAAAAACAGCAAGAGAAAAGCAGTTAGTTACTGCTTTTGGGACTGACAAGAAATATTGAGTCATGAAAAGCAGTGATACAAAACCAAGACTGCTTTACTCAGCAACAATATAATTTAGAATGGCAGGGAAGATAAAGAGTTTCCCAGACAAGAAAAAACTAAAGATGTATGTTAAAGGAGTATCACCAAACCATTATTACATGAAATATTAAAGGGGCTTATTTAAGAAAAAGATCAAAACTATGAGCAATAAAGTGTCAAAAATACATTAACTGTCAACAATTGAATCTAAAAAACAAACTAAGCAAACAAGAACAGAGACAGAATCATGGATTCTAAGAGCATTTGATGGTTGCCAGATGGGGGGTGGGTTTAGGAGAATGGGTGAAGAGGTATGGGGAATAAGAAGTACGAATAGGTAGTTACAGAATAGCCATGGGATATAAATTGCAGTATAGGAAATGGAGTAGCCAAAGAACTTACTCGTATGACTCATGGACATGAACAATGGCGTGGGCATTGCCTGAGGGAGTGGGGGTATTAGATGGGGGCAGGCAGGGGAGAAAAATTGAGATAAATGTAATAGCATAATCAATAAGTATAGTTAAAATATTGATTATCCATATACATAGCTTTGTACTAGTTCCTTTGATCATAATTCAACTTATGTAGATATAGAATGTATACATAGAGATGGTACACTCAAAAAAACTCAGCAAACTGATAGATTAAAGCCATTTTGCTTCAAATATATATTTACTTGTCTGTCTAGTCTAGGGGTGAATGGTCCATTCAAATGTAAAATTCTGCAGTTCTGAATAGCTATGAAGACAGCCTGAAAACTATTGTGTTTGCCATGCTACTACTAAGAGATGGGAAAGTAAATAAAGTGATAGGTTTTTCCCCAGAATTATGGGAGTTGAAAAATGCCATTAAGATATATAAAAAAAAAAAAAAAAAAAAAAAAAATATATATATATATATAATACCACATACTTGGCTTATGTTTTTAAGGTGCATTACTTCTTAGCACTTGAAAGAAAAAAGTAGTTGGCCCTACTAAAAATAGTGAAATCCAACTTGATCTCTTAATCCTCCTTATTGCTCAGACATTAGAATTATTCATACTCACCCATTAAGTAAGGGATTACTTAGGGAGATAGGACAGAAGGTGTAGTATTGAAAATAAAGAAAGTAAGGTAGGATGGCAGGCATGGTAAGTGGAAAAATTAAGGGCCACGCTATTTATTTCATAAGGAAACTTGATAGTAATAAAAAATGCATTTTAGGAGGACTTCCGCCAAGATGGAGGCATAGGTGGAGATGCCTTGCCTTCTCACACAACCAAGTTTAGAGACAACTATATATTAGCAATAGAAAACACAGCCAGAACACAGAAAATTGAACTTTTCAGAAGTCTGTTAACTACAAATTCTTCAACTTGACCAGTAAGGGGCGAAACCAGCAGCTGGTGGAGTGGGGTTGCACAGGAAAACTCAGTCAGACGGACTCAAGCACTTGGAATCCAGGCGCAGGGTTGGACCTAGTGAGAGACCCAGCAACCGCGGGGAAACAGCGAGGAAGCAAGGCTGTGGGTTGACTGCGGTCGCGCATTCGTGCCTGGATATAGACAAGCGAGGGAGTGGGCGATTGGACGGGACCTAGTGGGTCCCTGCGGTGAGCGGCAGCGGAGGGCACCACCATTTACCCTCTCTGACTCCACCTCCACATACAGCATCATAACCCAGCGACTCTGAGTGGCCGGGCCCTGGTGAACCACCCAAGACTCTGCCCCTCACCCAGTGGCGCAAAACAGCAGAGGGGGCCGCCATTTCCCTGCTCTGACCACACCCCCACATACAGCATCACAACCCAGTGACCTGGGAGTCCAAGGCTCTGCTCCTCACACTAAGGGGCACAAACAGACCAAAAATGGCTCAAAAAGAACTCAAAGCCCCAGAGCCTATAAATCTAAGCAATGAAGAAATAGCAAAACTCTCAGACGCACAGTTTAAAACACTGGTGATCAGGATCCTCACAGAACTGGTTGATTATAGCCACAAATTAGAGAAACATATGAGGGCGAAACTAATTGAAATTAATGGAATTGCACAGGAAACCAATAGCGGTGAAAAGGAAACTGTGACTCAAATCAATGGAGTGGACCAGAAGAAAGCAAATGATGGCTAAACAGAAAAGAGTGAAGAAGCAAGAATTCAAAAAAATGAGGAGAGTCTTAGGAACCTCCAGGACATCTTTAAATGCTCCAACATCCGAATGATAGGGGTACCAGAAGGGGGAAAGGCACAGCCACCAGTGGAAAACTTATTTGAACAAATAATAAAGGATAACTTCCCCAATCTGGCAAAGGAAATAGACTTCCAGGAAATCCAGGAAGCTCAGAGAGTCCCAAAGAAGTTGGACCCAAGAAGGAACACACCAAGGCACATCATCATTATATTAGCCAAGATTAAAATGAAGGAGAGAATCCTAGAAGCAGCAAGAGATAAGGGGACAGTCACCTACAAAGGAGTTCCCATCAGACTGTCAGCAGATTTCTCAAAAGAGACCTTACAGGCAAGAAGGGGCTGGAAAGAAGTATTCCAAGTCATGAAATCCAAAGACCTACAACCAAGATTGCTCTATCCAGCAAAACTTTCATTTAGAATGGAAGGACAGATAAAGTGCTTCTCAGATAAGAGCAAATTCAAGGAGTTCATCATCACCAAGCCCTTATTATATGAAATGTTAAAGGGACTTACCTAAGAAAAAGAAGTTAAAAAAACATGAACAGTGAAAGGACAGCAAACTCACAGTTATTAACAATCACACCTAAAACAAAAGCAAACTAAAAGGACAGCAAGATCAGGAGTGGAAACAAGAAATGAAGATCTCAAGGAGGGTTAGCAACAGGGGAGTGGGAGGAGGAGAAGGGGGGAGAAGGTACAGAAAATAAGTAGCATAGACAGTAGATAGAAAATAGATGGGGGGGCAAGAATAGTATGGGAAATATAGAATCTAAAGAACTTGAGACACATGGTCATAAACTAAAGGGGGGGTAATGGTGGGGACGGGGGGTAGGGTGGAGGGGAATGAAAGGGGGGAATAGAACAACTGTAATGGCATAATCAATAAAAATAAATAAATTTTAAAAAAAGAAAATGCATTTTAAATAAATAAGAAATAGGTATTTAAAAATAAATGTACCTCTATTTAGGTAAACAGTTTTCATAATTTCATTTGGTTATAGGTAATTCTTACAGAATTCTCCATATGGTTTTACTGAATAGTCTCTCATTTTTAATGACTCCTCTGCAGTTTGAATTAAAAATACAATTTCATATTTATAGACAATTCACTCATGAGCTCATGCAATCCTTCCAAAAGTTATTAAATGAAAAATATTTTTGAGATAAAGAAATTATAACCCAGAATGCTTTTATATTACCTTATTATTCATAATTACTCACATAATTTTATTATTCTATATACATTCTTGTTATTCAGAATGTACAATATCCAAAGCCTGATTTTTGGAAACTGACTCATAGCAATTGTTCAACCAAGCCTTAGTAAAAGAAGTCCCTTATAGCATGTACTTTCCATCTTAATGTTAGCAAAGTTGCTTTTGAATCCTTCCATGCCTTATAGGAAAAGCAACAAGTTTTTTGTAAACTACTCTCCAAAGTGGGTTGATGAGTACCACTATTTCACATACAAGGCTGAATGCCCATTGTTAAATATACACTTGACCGATGAACACAGGTCCAAGAATCCCTGCTGCACTACCAGAAGCTGTTAACCAGCCCTTGTACATACCCTTATGTTTTGGTCCCAGAATTTTTTAATATAGCGTACAGAATATAAAATTGCAGAATGGATAGCTTATTTCAGTCAGCACAGCTGATGCGAAGAACTGGGCCAGGTCTTCTCTTGGTGACCTCCAAGAGTAACAATAATTTCCCCATATGTGGTATTAGGGATTCAATTAAATGTGAGCCTTTCCATTGTATTTAGGCAAACTGATTTCCCTGGGTAACAAGACAAAGAAGCCAATTCATACAATGATGAGTCCTCTCAGTAGAATAGTATGTTAGTATGCTTGCCAATCTTTTTTAAAGTGATTTAATACCTATTAAAATAATAACTGCCCCAACTCCAAGAGCAGCAAGTGTCATTGGGTTGGCCAAAAAATCCATTACATTTTTCCCATAAATAAAATAGACATTTGGCCTGGCTGGTGTAGTTCAGTGGATTGGGCGCGGGCCTGTGAACCAAACAATCAGGGTTTGATTCCCAGTCAGGGCACATGCCTGGGTTGCGAGCCAGTTCCCAGATGGGGATAGGGGTGGGGGTGGTGGGGGTGGGGAGCAGGAGAGGCTGCCATACATTGATGTTTCTGTCCTTCCCTTACCCTCTAAAGATGAATAAATAGAGATCTTAAAAAAACAGAACATTTAAAAAAATAAAAGACACACTTTTCATTTTCACCAACAACTTTATTGATTTGGGTATTTTGAGTGTGTTGGCTCTCTCCTGCTATTGGCTTCTAGTGAACAGAGGCCAGGGGTGCTGCTAAACATCTTCCAATTTAAAAAAAACAAACCTCACAGCAAAGAATTATTTGGCCAAAATGTCAATAGTACCAAGAAACTTTGCAAACCACTTTTGACATGTTTGATCAGTCACAGGACCTTCTTTATACTGTGTATATTTTTCTTTTGCATTTCAGTTTCATTTTAACCTTTCTTTAAGTAATAAAGCATAATACACCAAAAATGTTGCATATGTTTTTCCATCTTCAATATTAAAATGGCTGCACAAAATTCACCACTTTTGATAAATTTTTAAAATTAAAATTTTTGTTGTTTAGTTTTTATTTCATAATCATAAACTTAACTCTGCAAACCAGCTAGACTTGGAAGGGGTAAGGAAGGCATGGAACCCAATGAACTGTGTCAAGAGCATGAAGTTTATAGAATATTCCAAGTAGATGAGGTGAAGGGGTGCTCTCCTGAGCTACAGAAGGAATGGTCTGGTGGTTAAGATAAAAAAAACACAAGTCAAATTTATGAGAGTTGTCCACAGTCAGTATTGTGATCTTCTTGCTGGTCTTGCCATTCCTGGATGCATAGAGCTCCACAGCTGTCATAACATCCATGCTGTCCTTCACCTGGCTGAAGACTACATGCTTGCCATTCAGCCACTCAGTCTTGGCAGTGCAGATGAAAACCTGGGAACTGTTTGTGTTAGGTCCAGGATTTGCCATAGACAAGATGTCAGGGCCTGTGTGCTTCAAAATAAAATTCTCATGATCAAATTTCTGCCCTTAGATGGACTTGCCACCTGTGCCATTGTGGTGTGTGAAGTCACCACACTGACACATAAATCCTGGACTAATTCTGTGAAAGTGTGAAACTTTATAATCTAATCCTCTCTCCCCAATGCTCAGAGCATGAATGTTTTCTGCTGCTTTTGGAACTTTGTCTGCAAACAGCTTGAAGGAGACATGGCCTGATGGCTCTCCCTCAGCAGTGATGTCAGAGAACACAGTGGGGTTGACTGTGGCTGGGCATGGGAAGGTCTGAGGCAGCACTGGCAAGTACAAGGCTGATAATGTTTTTAAATGCATGCTGATATGACAGCTGTCACAATAAAATCTAACAAAATTATTTTGAATAACGTTAAAGACAACTAAGCACTACTAGGAGCCATCATACAAAAAAAATGCAATGGGCTTTTTGGCCAGCCCAATAGTATTCCATCATATAACACAGTCAAGGCATGCATATCCATTGCTAATGGAGTAAGGATGGTTTCAAAGAAGGGCAAAGGTAGATAGGATCATGGAAAACAAAACACTGGTAGTTGTAACAGCAACTTGATCAGTATTTCCCTGGGGAACCTGAACTTCATCTGTATTTGCTTCTTCAAAATTAATATTTTTACACTATTGTCCTGAGTCATCCACATGGTATTCTGTTAATATTATAAGGATCAGAAAAATATTTAGAAGTCCCAGGAAAGTACTAGAAGTACTAGATAAAACTGGTTTTGTATACATGTTTATCTGCTGCTTTATAGTTTCTCCGTCATGCCCTTTTATCCCAAAGAGTACAAAATAATTCTGAAAATCTGGACCTAGAAAAAAACCCAATGCTTGGCATGCATTTGTGTTTGCCAAGGAACTTATTCTTTCCTGAAGGAAAGTAACACCAGCAATATATAATGTTGTAATGGCTTTCCTGCTCTGAACCCCACTAATTCATTAACAACCAAGAAATAGTATTTATTGACTTTTTAAGGAATTATGCTTTTAAAAAATATTTTATTGTTCAATTACATTTGTTGGCATTTTCCTCCCACTACTCCCCACCCCCAGCCAAATGGACTTCCCTCCCTTGCTTCCACCCTCCTTCTTGGTTTTGTCCGTGTGTCTGTTATAGTAGTTCCTCAAAACCATTTCCCACATTGTTTCCTCCCCCCTCCCCTCTAGTTATTGTTACATTGTCCTTAACATTGTCACATTGTCCCTAATTTCAATGTCTCTGGTTATATTTTGTTTGCTTTTTATTTTTGTTGATGATATTCCAGTTAAGGGTGAGATCATATGGTATTTGTCCCTCACCGCCTGGCTTATTTTACTTAGCATAATGCTCTCCAGTTCTATCCACAATGTCCCAAAGAAAGGAAGAGCTCCTTCTTTCCTTCTGCTGCACAGTATTCCATTGTGTAAATGTACCACAGTTTTTTGACACACTAATTTACTGATGAGCACCTAGGCTTCTTTTAGCACTCGGCTATTGCAAATTGGGCTGCTATGAACATTGGCGTGCATATGTTCTTCTGGATTGGTGTTTCAGAGCTCTTGGGATATAATCCTAGCAGTGGAATTGCTGAATAAAAAGGAGTTCCATTTTCAGTTTTCTGAGGAAATTCCATACTGTTTTCCATAGTGGCTGCACCAGTCTGAATTCCCACCAACAGTGCACTAGGGTTCCCTTTTCTCCACATCCTCTCCAATGCTTGCTGTTTGTTGATTTGTTTATGATGGCCATTCTGACCAGTGTGAAGTGGTATCTCACTGTGGTTTTAATTTGCATTTGTCTAATGGCTAGTGATGCTGAGCATCTCTGGGCCCTTTGTATGTCCTCCTTGGAGTAGTGTATGTTCAAGTCTTTTGTTGTCCACTTTTAAATTGGGTTGTTTGTTTTTCTGGAGTGGAGTCATGTGAGTTCTTTATATATTTTGGAGATCAAACCTTTGTCCAAGGTATCATTAGCAAATATGTGTTCTCATATGGTTGGTTCTCCTTTCATTTTAATGCTGTT
This sequence comes from Artibeus jamaicensis, assembly GCF_021234435.1. Classification (NCBI taxonomy): domain Eukaryota; kingdom Metazoa; phylum Chordata; class Mammalia; order Chiroptera; family Phyllostomidae; genus Artibeus; species Artibeus jamaicensis. The sequence continues at coordinate 140,011 of NW_026521765.1, forward strand.
TTCTGTGACCATGCAGAAACTTTTTAATTTGATGAAGTCCCATTTGTTTATTCTTTCCTTTATGTCCCTTGCTCTAGGGGACATATCAGTGAAGATATTGCTGCCTGGACTGTCTGAGATTTTTCTGCTGATGTTTTTCTCTAGGACTTTTATGGTGCTATGACTTATATTTAAGTCTTTTTTCACCTTGATTTTATTTTTGTGTATGGCGTAAGTTGGTGATTGAGTTTCAATTTTTCTCCCAACACCATTTGTTGAAGAGGCTATTTTTACTCCATTTTATCATTCTTTTCCCTTCGTTGAATATTAATTGACCGTAGAGACTTGGGTTTATTTCTGGTCTTTCTATTCTGTTCCATTGGTCCATGTGTCTGTTCTTATGCCAATACCAGGCTGTTTTGATTATAGTAGCCTTGTAATACAGTTTGATATCAGGTATTGTGGTCCCTACTACTTTTTCTTCTTTCTCAAAATTGCTACAACTATTCAGGGTCATTTGTGGTTCCATATAAATTTCTGAAATGTTTATTCTATATCTGTGAAATATGTGATCATTATTTTGATATATATTGCATTGAATGTATAAATTGCTCTGGATAGTATGGACATTTTGATGATGTTAATTCTTCCAATCCATGAACATCATACATGCTTCTATTTGTGTTTTCTTTAATTGCTTTCTTCAGTGTTGTATAGTTTTCTGAGTACAGGTCAATTACCTGCTTGGTTAGGTTTATTCCTAAGTATTTTATTTTTCTTGTTGCTGTATCAAATCAGATTTTTTTCCTGATTTCTGTTTCTGATATTTTATTGTTGGTTTACAAAAATGCCTTTGATTTCTGAATATTGACTTTGTATCCTGCTGTTTTGCCAAATTCACTTATTAGGTTGAGTAGTTTTTTGGTGGAGTCTAGAAGATGTTCTATGTACACTATCATGTCATCTGCAAAAAAATGACAGTTTTGCTTCCTCCTTTCCAATTTGGATGCCTTTTATTTCTTGTTCATGTCTGAATGCTGTGTCTAAGACTTCCAATACTATGTTGAATAGGAGTGGTGAAAGCGGGCATCCTTGTGTTATTTCTGATCTTAGTGGGAAAGCTCTTAAGATTTTTTGAGTATGATGTTGGCTGTAGATCTTTCATATATGGCCTTTATTTTGTTGAAGAATGCTCCCTCTGTTCCCACTTTGTTGACTGTTTTTTGTCATAAATAGGTGCTGTACCTTATCAAATGCTTTTTTCACATCTATTGATATGATCCTGTGATTTTTGTCTTTGCTTTTGTTTATGTGATGTATTACACTTACTGACTTGTGAATATTGTACCATCATTGCATCCCTGGGATGAATCCCACTTGATCATGGTGTATGATTTTTTTAACATATTGCTGGATGCAGTTTTCTAATATTTTGTTGAGGATTTTTAGCATGTATGTTAATCAGCGACATTGGTCTGAAGTTTTCTTTCTTTGTTGTAGCTTTATCTGGTTTTTGGATTAGGACGATGCTGTCTTCATAAAAAGAGTTTGGGAGTCTTCCATCATTCTGGATTTTTTGGAATAGTCTATGAAGGATAGGGGTTAGCTCTTCCTTAAATGCTTTGTAGAATTCTCCTGTGCAACTCCCTGGTCCAGGGCTTTTGTCAGGAGTTTTTTGATTACTGCTTCAATTTCTTCTGCTGTTATTGTTCTGTTCACACTTTCTGCTTCTTCTTCATTTTTCCAGAAATGTGTCCATTTCCCCTAGGTTTTCAAATTTCTTGGCATACAGTTCTTCATAGTAATTTCTTACAATGCTTTGTATTTCTGTGGTATCAATCATAATCTCTCTTCTTTCATTTCTGATTGTGTTTATTTGGGTCCTCTTTTTTCTTTTTTTTTCATTCTTCTATGATTATAAAAAACATTCATTCAGAGGACCATTTAGAAATTATAGAAAATAGAAAATCACGATTCTCATATCAAAAATAACTGTTGTTAGAATTCTATTATTTTTTTTGCTTTTGTAAAAGTATTTTTATTGATTATGCTATTAGTTTGTCCAATTTCTTCCCCTTCTATCCCCTCCACCCTGTCCCCCCATCCTCCAGCATTCCCCTGCTTAGTTCATGTCCATGTGTTGTACATAAAAGTTATTTGAATTCTCTGTTTCCTATATCTTTTTTATCTTCTCTCACCTAGGTTATGCCTAATAAGTATGCTTCTTCTTCCCTGTACCTTTTTCCCACTATTGCTGCCTTCCCCTCACCACTGAAATCCCTCCATGTCATGTCCATTTCTCTGATTCTGTACCTGTTCTGGTTATCTGGTTAGTTTTTGTTTTCATTGTTTTGCTTTTCTTTTAGGTTCATTTTTTAGTAGTTGATGAATTTGTATTCATTTTACTGTTCATGTTTTTTATCTTCTTTTTCTTAGGTAAGACCCTTTAACATTTCATTTAATAAGGGCTTGGTGATGATGAACTCCTTTAACTGAACCTTATCTGGGAAGCATTTTATCTACCCTTCCATTTTAAATGAAATCTTTTCTGAAGAGAGTAATCTTGGATGTAGGTCCTTTCCTTTCATGGTTGGAATACTTCTTTCCAGCCCCTTCTTGCCTGCCAGGTTTCTTTTGAGAAATCAGCTGATAGTCTTATGGGAACTCCTTTGTAGGTAACTGTCTCCTTCTCTCTTGCTGCTTTTAGGATTTTCTCTTTGTCTTTAATCTTGGGTAACTAAATGATGATGTGCTTTGGTGTGTTCCTCTTTGGGTCCAACTTCTTTGGGATTCTCTGAGCTTCCTGGACTTCCTGGAAGTCTATTTACTTTGCCAGATTGAGGGAGTTCTTCTTTATTATTTGTTCAAATAAATTTTCAGTTTCTTGCTGTTGTTGTTCTTCTTCTGGCACCACTATAATTTGGATATTGGAATGTTTCAAGTTGTCCCAGAGAATCCTCAGCCTTTCTTCATTTTTTTTGGATTCTTGTTTCTTCACTCATGTCCAGTTGGATGTTTATTTCATTCGTTTTTTCCAATCATCATTGATTTGACCACTGGTTTCCTTCTTGTCACTGTTGGTTCCCTGAGTATTTTGCTTTATTTCATTTTGGGTATCTTTCATTTGTTTTTTCATTTCTCAACCAAGCTCAATCAGTTCTGTGAGCATTTTGATTACCAGGGCTTTAAATTCTCCATCAATTAGTTTGGAAATCTCCTCACAACTTATTCCTGAGGTTTTGCTGTGTTCTTTCATTTGGGCCATATTTCTTATCAGGTGTCTTGGACACCTGACAAGTTTTAAGTTGCCCCTTTTTTTCTTGACAAGTCTGCTTAAAGGCTTGTTGATTTTTTTATATATTCAAAGAACCAGCTTCTGTATTTATTGATCCTAACAATTGTGTTTTTAGTCTCTATGTCATTAATTCTTCTCTGCTCTTTGTTATTTCCTTCCTCTACTTGCTCTGGGATGTCTTTGTTGTTGTTCCTAAACTTCTTGTAGGTGTAGGGTTAGGTTGTTTATTTCAAATGTTTCTTTCTTTTTTAGGTAGGCCTGTGATGCTATGGAGTGCTCTCTCAGGACTGCCTTTCCTGTGTCCCATTAATATAGATTGTTGTGAGTTCATTTTTATTTCTTTCCAGAAAGTTTTTGATTTGCTTCATCTCTTTCTTGACCCATTCATTGTTTAATAGCATGCTATTCTATCTCCATGATTTTGAATTTCTTTCTGAGGTTGCTTTCTTTTTTTCCCCAAATTATAGATGAATATATTTAAGGTAGAAAGCCATAAATACAATTAATAAAAAAATCTGGAAAAAAGGAATCAAGTGAAGCTAATCTTTGATTGATTTACAATATGATGTTACTGAAAGGAATAAGCCATGTAATTTGGAACTGAACAAGAAAAGTCAGCACTGGGAGTTTCAGAAAAGTGTAAAGAAAGAATAGGTGATTCAGAACAAGGGCAATGGAGTGACTGTGTCATTTAAGGGTGAATGTGCCTACTGGACAACATGAACACTATGGCCAATAGCTTGGTGAGATCAAACCTGAAGTAACACACAATTAACAATCACAATAAACAGGAAGGGAGAAGTTTCTAGTTTCAATCCTCTTTGGTGGCAGAAAATGCTTGATATGATTTTGATTTTCTTGAATTTGTTGGGACTTTTTTTTGTACTATCTCGTGGTCTATCTTTGAAAATGTTCCATGTGCATTTAAAAATGTGTATTTTGATTCTTTGGGATGAAGGGTTCTATATATATCAGTTAAGTCCATTTGATCTAGGGCATTGTTTATTGACATGATATCTTTGTTGATATTTTGTTTGGAAGATCTGTCCATTTTTGATAGGGGGTGTTAAATTTCCCTGCTATAATTGTGTTGCTGTCTATATCTTTCTTGAAGTCCTCAAAGATTTGCTTTATGTATTTGGATGCCCCTATGTTGGGTGCATATATATTTACAATGTTTATGTGTTCTTAATGGATTCTTCTCTTTAGTATTATGAAGTTACCTTCTGGGTCTCTTTATGGTTCTTTTTTCTGACGTCTATTTTGTCTGATATGAGTATTGCTATCCCGGCTTTTTTTTCCCTTTCCATATGTTTGAAATATTTGTTTTCAGCCCTTCACTTTCAGTCTGTGTGTGTCTTTTGTTCTGAGGTGGGTCTCCTGTAGGCAGTATATTTGTGGGTCATACTTTCTTATACATTCAGCTATTCTATGTCTTTTGACTGGGTCATTTAATTCATTTACATTTTAGGTTATTATTGATAGGTACTTATTCATTACCATTTTTTTTGCCAGTGTTCCCCTCTCTTTCACTGTTTTTCTTCCTGTTTGTAAAGCAGTCACTTTAGCATCTCTTGCAGAGCTAGTTTGGAGGACGTATGTTCTTTGAGACTTCTTTTGTCTGGAAACCTCATTATTTGGCCTTCCATTTTAATGAGAGCTTTGCTGGATACAGTAGTCTTGGTTGCAGGCCTGTGGTTTGCATTACTTGGCATATTGCTTTCTGTTCCCTTCTGGCTTGGAGTGTTTCCATGGAAAAGTCAGCTCTTAGTCCTATCAGGACCCCATTGTATGTTACTTTCCTTTTCTCCCTTTCTGCCTTTAAGATTCTTTCTTTGTCTTGGAATTTTACCATTTTAATTATGATATGTCTTGAAGTGGGCCTGTTTGAGTTCCTCTAGAGTGGTACTCTCTGTTTCATGGATTTGTGTGCCATTTTCTCTCATCAAATTAGAGAAGTTTTCCATCATTACTTTTTCAAACAGGTTTTCTATCCCTTGCTCTTCTTCTGGTATCCCTATTATACAGATATTACATTATGTTTCATGTTTACGTGAATTTCCCTTAACCTCTCTTCAGTTTTTCTGAGCCTCTTTTTGTTTCCTTGCTCATTCTGGGTGGTTTTTTTCCTACCAGATCGCTGATCTGGTCCTCTGTTTCATCTAGCCTACTTTCGATTCCTTCTACTGTGTTCTTCAGTTCAGAAAGTGTATTCTTCATTTCCTCCTGGTCCTTGTTGATAGTTTCTATTTCCTTTTTCTTGGCGATATAGTTTGCAGTGAGTTCATTGTAGTTTCCCTGTAGTTTTCAGTAATTATCACTGAGTTCATTGAGCTTCCTTATAACCATTGTTTTGATCTCAATATCTGATAGTTGGGTTGCCTCTATTTCATTTAGCATTCTTTCTGAGGCTTCCTACTTTCCTTTCATTTGGGGATTGTTTCTTAGTCTTCCCATTGTGAGACTTTTCTTTTTAGCCTCTGCTTGTTAAATTGATCTTTCTGTCTCCCTGGGTTTATAATGTGAAGTTCTATGGTAGAAAACCTGTGAGCTGCAGTGGTGTAGTCTTGATCTCTTGAGCTTGCTGGTCTTAGGCGCATTTATTTTGGCTCTCTGTATGTGTCTGGGTTTTTATTGTTGTCATGTCTTTCTTTGGTGGGTATTTTCCTCCAGATGGTTAACTGAGGGTCACTCCATCCAAGAAGGTAACATTTATTAAGAGAAGCTGGGACATGGACACATGTATAGAGGCAGTTTACTGCCACTGAAATGAAGGTGGACACAATGAGAAGTTCTTTAGTTCGTTTGTAATTACACCACAAACAACGTGTAGATGAAGCTACCATTTGGTCAAAGGTTAACTAAACAACAACCCAGTCCAAAAAACTTGTATCGGCTGTCTGATCAATCTTTTGAAGATTTAGTTGTATTGACATTATTGTAATAGTAAATCCTACACTACTCAGAAACATAGCAAGATACAGAATCCAGCAATGCTCTTCAGCATTGCAAGATGCTGTAATTTCCTATTCTCACCAGGTCTCATGTGAGAGGCTGTCAGCTTCCACTGTTCTGGGACCCTTTGTTCTGCCCAGTATGGTTAATGCCAATTAAGGGGTCAATTCCAGTAGTGCAAGAGGGTGAGGGTGACTCCAGCCCACACTCACTTGTAGGATTTACTATATAAAGAATCATGTCATCTATAAATAATGAGAATTTTATATCCCATTCCCAGTTTGGTTGGCTTTTATTTATTTATTTTTTGACTTATTGCTCTGGCTAGGACCTCCAGTACTATGTTGAATAAAAGTGGTTACAGTGTTCATCTTTCCTTGTTCCTGATCTTAGAGGAAAAGCTTTTGGTGTTTTATCGTTGAGATTAATATTAGCTAAGGGTTTGTCATCTATGGCCTTTATTATCTTGAAGTACTTTCCTTTTATATACATTTTATTGAGTGTTTTAATTATAAATGGATGTTGTACATTTTAAAATGTTTTTCTATACCTATTGATGTGATCATATTATTTAGTATTTTGTTAATGTGGTGTATCACATGATTGTTTGCATATGCGGAAAAATGCTTGCATCTTTGGAATGAATCCCACTTGATCAGAATGTGTTATCCTTTTAATATGTTGTATTTCATCTGCTAGTACTATGTTTAGAATTTACTTCTCTGTTCATCAGAGATATTGCCTTGTAATTTTCTTTTTGTGTGTGTTTCCTTGCCTGGTTTTGGTATCAAGGTAATGTTTACCCCGTAAAAGGATTTAAGAAGTAATCCCTCCTGTCCAAATTTTTGGAAGTGTTAGAGAAAGATAGATATTAATTTTTGAACATTTGGTAAAATTTACCAGTGATGCCATCTGGTCCTGAACTTTTTTGGGGAGGAATTTTAAAAAATATATTTTATTAATTATGCCATTAGAGTTGTTCTATTCCCCCTTCATTCCCCTCCACCCTGAACACCCTCTGCCCCACCATTCCCCCCTTTAGTTTATGACCACGTGTCTCAAGTTCTTTAGATTCTATATTTCCCATACTATTCTTGCCCTCCCCCTATCTATTTTCTACCTACTATCTATGCTACTTATTTTCTGTACCTTCTCCACCCTTCTCCTTCTCCTACTCCCCTGTTGCTAACCCTCCATATGATCTTCATTTCTATGGTTCTGCTCCTGATCTAGCTGTCCTCTTAGTTTGCTTTTGTTTTAGGTGTGGTTGTTAATAACTGTGAGTTTGCTGTCCTTTCACTGTTCATTCTTTTCCCCCTGTCTTCTTTTCCACCCCCCTCCCCCCTTAGGGTTAATAACTTATTTTTTTTTTTTATAAGTCCCTTTAACATTTCATATAATAAGGGCTTGGTGATGATGAACTCCTTGAATTTGCTCTTATCTGAGAAGCACCTTATCTGCCCTTCCATTCTAAATGAAAGCTTTGCTGGATAGAGAAATCTTGGTTGTAGGTCTTTAGATTTCATGACTTGGAATACTTCTTTCCAGCCCCTTCTTGCCTGTAAGGTCTCTTTTGAGAAATCTGCTGACAGCCTGATGGGGACTCCTTTGTAGGTGACAGTCCCCTTATCTCTTGTTGCTTCTAGGATTCTCTCCTTCATTTTAATCTTGGCTAATGTAATGATGATGTGCCTTGGTGTGTTTCTTCTTGGGTCCAACTTTTTTGGGACTCTCTGGGCTTCCTGGATTTCCTGGAAGTCTATTTCCTTTGCCAGATTGGGGAAGTTATCCTTTATTATTTGTTCAAATAAGTTTTCAACTCGTGGGTATTCCTCTTCCCCTTCTGGTACCCCTATAATTTGAATGTTGGAACGTTTAAAGATTTCCTGAAGGTTCCTAAGACTCTCCTCCTTTTTTTGAATTCTTGTTTCTTCATCCTTTTCTGTTTGGTCATTTTTTATTCCTTCTGGTCCACTCCTTTGATTTGAGTCTCAGTTTCCTTCACATTACTATTAGTTTCCTGTGAATTTTCCTTCATTTCAATTAGTTTGGCCTCCATACGTTCCTCTAATTTGTGACTAAAATCAGCCAGTTCTGTGAGCATCCTGATCACCAGTGTTTTGAACTGTGCATCTGAAAGTTTTGCTATTTCTTCATTGCTTAGATTTATGGGTTCTGGGGCTCTGAGTTGTTCTTGAGCCATGTTTTGATCAGTTCACACCTGTTATGTATGAGAAGCGGAGCCTTAGTTGTTCACCAGGATGGGGCCACCCAGGTCGCTGTTTTGTGAAGCTGTATGGGGGGGGGCGCAGTCAGAGAGGGACAATGGTGGTTCCCTCTGCTGTTTCCTGCCTCTGGGGCCTGCTCAGTCCATCTTACTGCTCGCTCCCTCACTGGTTTATCTGCACGCAAATATATGACCACGGTTCGCCCTCAGTGGGTCCACCGCCGTGCGCCCTCAGTAGGTCTGTCTGCTTCTCCACACCTGTGATCCGCCCATGGCTGCTGGCACACCTGGGTTGTGCGCCCTGGTTGGTCTGGTGGATCTTTCCTGCCCAACCTTGCTCTGCTGCTGGCTCTACCCCTCTTATCGGTTTGGCTGAAGGGTTTGTTGTTGTCAGATTTCCGTGTAGTTCAATTTTCTGTGGTTTGGCTGCATTTTTGTTGCTAAAACTTTGTTGTTTTTAAACTTGGTTGCGCAAGAAGGCACAGTGCTTCCACCTACGCCTCCATCTTAGCGGAAGTCTCCAAGAATGTGAGCTGAATCTAGAAAACACAATGCTTTTGTGAGGTTAGATGTTGCAATATACTGAGAATATGGGATAGAAACTAGGTATATAGAATGCGAGAGAATAGAGTTAACCACAACTGTAATAAAGCTGAGGAAGATAGTTAAATGGGCCAAGACCAGGGAGGGGTGCTGTGTAGTATTTACAATAATATGGAACAGCAATTATTTACAACAATACTGGAATAACAATAATATGACAAGAAATATATGATCTGAACAAAAAGAATAGAAAGCAAAAGACCAAGAGTAGTGTACTAATGGAATACCAGTGAAGTGAAAGAAGAAAAATTGAAGTGCAATAAGAAAGAGAGAATAAGGAAAACCAGTCAAACAATGCGATTGAGCAAACAAAAAAACAAAATAGAAAGAAGAAAACCAAACAGAAAGAAAATAAGTAAATAATAATAAAATAAATATTATGATAAAATAATAAAAGTAAACAATAAAGTGCAAGTTCTATAGGATAGCAAAGTGAAATTTGTCACAGTTGCTCAGTTGTTGGCATCAGCCTTGTGATCCCTCTCTGGATTTGTCTTTGGTTCTTCCAAAGCTTCAGATCTTATTGTCTCACATTTGGGAAAACAAAAACAAAAACAAAAAACTAAACAACAAAACAAAACAGAAAGGCCCCTTGCTTACTTAAAACCGGCTAAGCAAGTTCTGCTGTCTTCCTGGATTCTGCAGGCATATGGAGGCTAGGCTTTGATTTTTATCTTTCCTGTGGTTTTTCAAGGATGAAGGCCAGGTCTAGTCTGCAATATTCACAGTTGCCCAGCATCTAGCACAAAAAAAGCGTCTAGCACAGAGCCTTTTTTTAGTAAATTCTTCTTGTTTGTGCCTGCTGTTCTTAACAAATACCTGGCTTCTCATACAGCCTAACTCTCTAACCAATCTGGAGACTATCTGATTCAGGGTCTGTCATGGCCCAATACTTACCCTTTTTCCAGGTGTCACCAGGCCCCCCAGTTTCTCTGTGCATCTCCTACTAAGTCCTATCTCTGTGCATCTCCCACTAAGTCTTTATCTTCCCCAGCAACTTTAAGCATCCATGTCTATGCGGGGCTGCCTTCCCTGCTCTGGTAGTGGAGGGAGCTGAGAAATTACAATTACAATGGCTAATCTGGCTCTTCCAAAGCTTCTATGGTAGCTGCTGGCCCCAGCGCCAGGCACCAGGCTGGGGACCACAGTAGCTCTGGTCCCAGTGTAGGTCCCAGGGACCTTACTGTCTCAATATAATCTCTGTACTGTCTGTTTTTCAATGTCCTTTACAATTTTGGCTTCCAAACTTCATATAAGCTGGGATTCCATTGGTGGTTCACTCTGTTCTTCAGAAGATTGGCTAGGTGTCCCAGTTGGGTGCAAAAGCCAGTGGGTTCAGCTCACACCTACCCCACTACCATTTTCAGCCTCTCATCTTTGTGTATCTTTTGATCTCACCTTTTATTTCTTCTTTGACCCAATAGTCTTTCAGCATCATGTTGAACATATTTGTGGTTCTCCTTGCTTTCTTGCAGTTAATTTCAGTTTCATACAATTGTGGTGGAAAATAGATTGGTATGTTTTCAATCCACTGAAATTTATTGAGACTAGTTTTGTGCCCTGAAATAAGATATATACTTGAGAATGTCCCATGTGCATCTGAAAAAAATGTATATTTCCATCATTTGGGGATGGAACATTCTATAAATATTGATTATGTGTGATTTAAAGTCAGTACTTCCCTATCAACTTTCTGACCTTTCCATTGCCCTCAATGGAGTATTCATGTTCCCTACTATCATTTGTATTTTTGCCAGTTTCTCCCTTTAGGTATGTTATTGATTTATATTTTTGGTGCTTCCAGGTTGGGTGCATATATATTAATGTGTTATGTCTTCTTGATGAATTTTTCTTTTATCATTATAAAATGTCCAACTTTGTCTCATGTTTTTCCCCCTGAAATTTACTTTCTTTAACATAAGTATGTCTACACCCACTTTTCTCTTGATGCCATTTGCTTGAAGTGTTAGCTTCTACCCCTTCACTATGAGCCTCTTTGATTTTGTAGCTGAGATGGGTCTCCTGAAGGCAACATATAGCAGGGTATTTTATTCAATCCATTCTGCTACTCTGTGCCTTTTGGTTGGTGAGTTAAGTCCATTTACAATTAAGGTAATTACTAATATATAAAGACTTACCACAGCCATTTTATCTTTTGTTTTCTGGTTGCTTTGAATACCCATTGTTTCTTTTCCCTTGTGTTTCTCTATGCTATTCTAGTTGGGTGATTTTTCTTTGATTTTTTTTCTTTTTTATGTTATGTGTTCCAACTGTAGAGTTTTTTATGATTATCCTTAGGTTTATGTAAAAAATGTTTCATACATATAATAGTCAGTTTTCTTCTGATTGTATCTTATCTTTACTCACCTGTGCAAGTTCAGTCCTTTTCCTCCTCTGTGGGGGTGACTTTTTCCACAAGTCCCCCATCTGCCATGGATGAAAGTCAACACTACCAAGACATGATCTGCTTGGGAAGGAGAGGTGGCCGATGCCTCAAAAGGGAAGGGCCACGAGCAGTGGCCAGTTTCTTGGGGGGAAAAGGCCTCAAGCTCCTTCCTCCGAGGGCTTTTATTGGGTTGTAATACATAGGAATACAGGGTGGCAAGGATCAAACAGTAGGTAACATTTCACAGAAATCTGAGGGCTTAGTCTGAGTCAGAGTGTGTCAGGAAGGGAGTTTTGCAGAAACTTTTAGGGTTTCCTGCTCGAACCCTTAACATATGACTGAAAACACTCTTAGTAGAGTAGGTTTCACAGGTTTTTGAAGAATTCTTTGTGATGCTAGATTTTTTTCCCCCAGGATCCACTCTCAGCAAGGCAAGGAGCTGTACCCCTCCCCATCAGGACATGGGGACTCAGGCTATGTCACATGGGGGGGGCATGGGTTTATTGCTCCCTCTTTTTTGCAGCCCCTCCAGTCCTTCCACAATGGCCTCCCAGTGATCATGTCTGGCTTAGGTTGCTCCCTGCTGTGAGGATACTTTCCCCGTCAACAACAGAGACCATGCTTTGGGGGCAGGGAGAGAAAACTGAGTCAGCATTTGCTACCAGAGAAAAGCCTTGTCTCCTGTGGCTCGCATTCTGGAGGTCACTCATTCATCCTTAGCCATGGAGGTAGTTACAATTCCTGAAACCAGGCAGAGCAGTCCATGACACTCTTCCTGTTTTATGTATTTTTTTGTCAAAAATTATCCCTTTTATGCTGTGTATTCATTGCCCAATTGTAGAAGTTAGTCTTTTAAAATGCTTTCCCCCTTTGAGACTTCCGCCAAGATGGAGGTATAGGTGGAACCACCTTGCTTCCGTGCACAACCAAATCTAAGAACAACTATTTTTAACAACAATAAACACAACCAAGCCACACAGAAAATTGACAATACGGAGTCCAAAGACAACTAAATGCTCAGCTAAACCGGTAAGAGGAGCGAAGCCAGCAGCGGAGCAGGTTGGCAAAAAAAATCCCCAAATGGGTGGTGCACAAACAGCCGAAGGCGCGGATCTTGGGCTAGCTACGGGAGCACACAGGGAAGAGGCGCGGCTGGCTGTCTGCGGTTGGTTGCACATCTGCGTGCAGATAAACCAGTGAAGAGGGGAGCAGGCGTGGGGCAACAGGCTCGCACAATTCCTATTGGATAAACAGGCCCAGGGTGAGTGGTGGGACTGGACGGACTGGGCTAGCTGAGAGGACCGCCATTGCTCCCTCTCTGACCCCGCCCCCACACACAGCGTCACAAACCAGCCACCTGGGCGGCCCCGTCCTGGTAAACAACTAAGGCTTCGCCCCGCTTACTTAATGGCGCGAACAGACCAAAAATGGCTCAAGAACAACTCAGAGCCCCAGAGCCCATAAATCTAAGCAATGAAGAAATAGCCAAACTTTCAGATGCACAGTTCAAAACACTGGTTATCAGGATCCTCACAGAACTGGTTGATTTTAGTCACAAATTAGAGAAACATATGGAAGCTAAACTAATTGAAATGAATGGTAATACAAAGGAAACCAATAGTAATGGAAAGGAGATTGGGACTCAAATCAATGGAGTGGACCAGAAGGAAGAAAAAAAATGACCAAACAGAAAAGAATGAAGAAACAAGAATTCAAAAAAATGAGGAGAAGCTTAGGAACCTCCAGGACATATTTAAACGCTCCAACATTCGAATTATAGGGGTACCAGAAGGGGAAGAGTCACGAGTGGAAACCTTATTTGAACAAATAATAAAGGATAACTTCCCCATTCTGGCAGAGGAAATAGACTTCCAGGAAATCCAGGAAGCTCGGAGAGTCCCAAAGAAGTTGGACCCAAGAAGAAACACACCAAGGCACAACATCATTACATTAGCCAAGATTAAAATGAAGGAGAGAATCCTAGAAGCAGAAAGAGAGAAGGGGACTGTCACCTACAAAGGAGTTCCCATCAGACTGTCAGCAGATTTCTCAAAAGAGACCTTACAGGCAAGAAGGGGCTGGAAAGAGGTATTCCCAGTCATGAAATCCAAAGACCTACAACCAAGATTGCTCTATCCAGCAAAACTTTCATTTAGAATGAAAGGACAGATAAAGTGCTTCTCAAATAAGATCAAATTCAAGGAGTTCATCATCACCAAGCCCTTATTATATGAAATGTTAAAGGGACTTACCTAAGGAAAAGAAGACAAAAAGAATGAACAGTGAAAGGACAGCAAACTCACAGTTAGTAACAACCACACCTAAAACAAAAGCAAACTAAGAGGACAGCTAGATCAGGAGCAGAACCATAGAAATGAAGATCATATGGAGGGTTAGCAACAGGGGAGTGGGAGAAGGAGAAGGGGGGAGAAGGTACAGAAAATAAGTAGCATAGACAGTAGATAGAAAATAGATAGTGGGGAGGGTAAGAATAGTAGGGGAAATACAGAATCTAAAGAATTTGAGACAGGTGTTCATGAACTAAAGGGGGAAATGGTGGAGGAGGGGTATGCAGGGTGGAGGGGAACGGAGGGGGGGAATAGAACAAATGTAATGGCATAATCAATAAAAAAGCTTAAAAATAAATAAATAAAATGCTTTCCCCTTTAACCTTTATGTTATCATTATTTAATATCATATTCTGAAATAGAGTTGCAATTTTCTGCTTCAATTTTTCCATATGTAATCTTACTCAAAGTTTTGTATATGTGTGTCTTGTAGTTATAGGTAGCAGATCTCCTTTTTACATTTTTTGTAATGCAGATGGTAAATTTCCTCAGTTTTTGTTGGTGTGAGAAGGCCTTTATTACTCCTTCATATCTAAGTGATAATTTTACTGGATATATTATTCATGCCTGGTGATCTTAGTCTTCAAATACTTTAAATATTTCATTCCACTTTCTCCTAACTTGTAAGATTTCTTCCAAAAAGTCTGATAACCCATTGGAGTTTCCTTTGTGAGTTACAGTCTTTTTTCCTCTGGCTAGAATTCTTTCTTTGCCATTAATTTTTGACAGTTTTAATATGTGTTCTTGAAAACAACTTTTGGCATTGAGATAATTTGGCATTCTGTTAGCTTCTCGAACTTGAGGGTCCAGCTATTTCCCTAGGTTTTGGAAGTTATCATTAATTATTTGTTTGAATAAACTCTCTTTCTCTTCTCTCTCCTGGTATAGCCATTATTTTTATGTTGCTCTTTCTAATGGATTTCAGATAGTTCTCACAGAGTTTTATTATTTTTTTTAACTCTCAGTTCTTTCTCTTCTTCAGTTTAAGTAGTTTCTAGATTTTGAGTTTTGAGCTTGCTAATCCTCCCTTCCATCTAGCCTGCTTTATTACCAATGCTCTCTAATGCATTCTTCATCTTATTTTTTTATTTCTCAGCTTCCAAAATTTATTTTTGGCTCCTTTTTTATACTTTCAATCTCTTTGGTAAAGTACTCCTTTTGTTCAGTGGGTTTTTTGTCTATTGAACAGCCTTTTTGAGTTTTCTTGCATCTTGAGTTTTTTTCAGAAGTGCTGTCTTGTGTTGTTTGTCACTTAAATTATAGTTTTCTATGCATTGGGGTTTGGTTTCTGAAGACTTTATTCTCTTTATGAGGTATCTTGTTATTTTGTTTATTCATGATACTTGATGGATTGTTTCTCTGCGTGGGAATTTGAGGTTGCAAACTCATTTTTTTAAAGTACTGTTTTGCTCTTAACAACTCAGCAGGTTGGTAAATAGAGGGTCTTTCTTTCATTTTCCAGTAGATGGTGCTATGGTGCAAGTTTTTGTAATATTACTGGTACCTCTGGGATCTCAGTAGGGCAGTGTCACCTTGGCCGTGAAATATGCCCTGTGTCTCTGAAGGTGGTGGACATCCTCTCTGTGTCTATGTTGCCTCGGTCTCAGGTCCTACTCCCATGGTGGGATGTGGTATGTGATGGGGCATCAGATCTTCAAGTGTCCTGCCTTACCTCTTTGTAACCAGATACTGAAGACTGCTCTGAGACATCTCCACCGCCTCTACCAGGTTCTGCCTTGAAGGTTAGGTAAAGAGGGTGTGTGTGGGTGGATGGGGAAGCTGGTTCTTGAGTCTGTGGTTTTCCTTCTTGTCAATAATGCCTGCTGCTAGTTCATGGCAGCCATACCACTGTGCTGTATGTTGTCTGTCACCAGCTTTACCTGCAATGGCCTTTATCTATTTAGGCCAGAATGTTTGTCCTGCTCTTCCTACCCTCAGTTGCCATGTGAGGGCTGCAGCCCAACTCCTACACTGCTACTATGTCAGCTCAGGCAGCTGTGGGCACTGGACTGGGCAATTTGTGGATTTCATATTTGTTTTTTCTATCCTGCCTCCTCTACTCATTCTGATATGCTGACTTGCAGATGTCTGGATGCATGGATATCTCTGATGTGTTTGTGTGTTGATTAGGGGATCCTTGTGGAATTATACTTGTCTGTCTTCTAATTTGAAGGGCAGAAATGAAGTGGTCTTCTCACTCTGCCAAAATGCTGATTTCACCCCCCACCATTTGTTAAAAGGACACTACTTTCTTCATTTGATTATCTTTGTGTCTTTTTCAAACTTGACTATATTTGTGTTGGTCTATTTCTGGACTCTCTATTATGGTCCATTGCTCTATCTGTCTATTCTTTCACCAATACTATACTGTCTTGATTACTAGTGTAGCTTAATAATAAGTCTTTAAATTGAGTACTGTCAGTCCTCTTACTTTGTTCTTTTCTTTCAACATTTTGTTGGTTATTTGGGATCTTAAGCTTTTTCAAATAAACTTTAAAATCAATTTGTTGATACCCCAAAATAACTTGTTTTGATATTGATTGAGATTGCATTGGCTCTATAGATCAAGTTGAGAAGAACTAATATTTTAATAATATTAAGTCTTTCTATCACTTCACATGGCATTTCTCTTCATTTAGATATTCTTTGATTTCTTTATTAGAGTTTTCCTCATAGAAAATTTGGATATATTTGTTGGGTTTGTAACTATTTTATTCTTTTTTGTGTTGATATAACTGATGTTTTAATATGAAGTCCCAATCATTTGTCATTGGTGTGTAGGAAATAAGTTGACAATTTTGTGCATTAACCATGTATTCTATAATTTTATAAAGTATTTATTAGTTGTAGGATTTTTTGGTTGATTCCTTGGGATTTTCTACACAGACAGTTACATCACCTTAAAAATAGGTCTCTTCCCAATCAGTATACTTTTACTTTCCTTCTCTCGTTTTATTGCATAGCCAGGACACTGCCATATTCAAAATAAGTCATAGGAGTACATCTTGCTTGTTCCTGATTTTAGGAGGAAAACACAGTTTCTCATCATTAAGTGTAAGTTTACCAGTAGGTCTATGTAGATGGTTTTTACCAAGTTGTAGTTTTAGTCATGAGTGATGTTTGATTTCATCAAATGTTTTTTCTATATGTGTTGAATGATAATGTGAACCTAGGCCTCCTGCTGTCTTTCCATTACTGATTTTCAGTTTAATTCCATTATGGTTGAAGAGTATACTTTGTATGATTTCTATTCTTTTAATTTGTTGTGATATACTTTATAGCTCATAATGTGAGCTATCTTAGTATATGGTCTATGTTAGCTTGTCAATATGTTTGCTGTTAGTTCATGGCAGCCACACCACTGATTTTTTTTTTTTATTAATTAAATTTATTTATTTTTTTGAATTGATTATGCTGTTACAGTTGTTCTATTCCCCCCTCCATTTCCCTCCACCCTACCCCCCAACCCCACCATTACCCCCCTTTAGTTTATGTCCATGCGTCTCAAGTCCTTTAGGTTCTATATTTCCCAAACTATTCTCGCCCCCCCCCATCTATTTTCTATCTACTGTCTATGCTACCTGTTTTCTGTACCTTCTCCCCCCATCTCCTCCTCCCATTCCCCTGTTGCTAACCCTCCTTGAGATCTTCATTTCTATGTTTCCACTCCTGCTCTAGCTGTCCTTTTAGTTTGCTTTCGTTTTAGGTGTGGTTGTTAATAACTGTGGGTTTGTTGTCCTTTCACTGTTCATGTTTCTTTATCTTCTTTTTCTTAGATAAGTCCCTTTAACATTTCATATAATAAGGGCTTGGTGATGATGAACTCCTTGAATTTGGTCTTATCTGAGAAGCACCTTATCTGTCCTTCCGTTCTAAATGAAAGTTTTGCTGGGTAGAGCAATCTTGGTTGTAGGTTTTTAGATTTCATGACTTGGAATATTTCTTTCCAGCCCCTTCTTGCCTGTAAGGTCTCTTTTGAGAAATCTGCTGACAGCCTGATGGGGACTCCTTTGTAGGTGATTGTCCCCTTAGCTCTTGCTGCTTCCAGGATTCTTTCCTTCATTTTAATTTTGGCTAATGTAATTATAATATGCCTTGGTGTGTTTCTTCTTGAGTCCAACTTTTTTGGTACTCTCTGGGCTTCTTGGATTTTTTGGAAGTCTATTTCCTTTGCCAGATTGGGGAAATTTTCTTTTATTATTTGTTCAAATAGTTTTTCCACTGGTGGTTGTGTCTTTCCCCCTTCTGGTACCCCTATAATTCGGATATTGGAGCGTTTAAAGATGTCCTGGAGGTTCCTAAGACTCTCCTCATTTCTTTGAATTCTTGCTCCTTGACTCTTTTCTGCTTGTCCATTATTTGCTTTCTTCTGGACCATTGCATTGATTTGAGTCCCAGTTTCCTTTTCATCTCTATGGGATTCCTGTGGAATTCCATTCATTTCCCTTCATTTAGCCTCCATATGTTTCTCTAATTTGTGGCTGTAATCCACCAAATCTGTGAGAAAGGTGATGACCAGTGTTTTAAACTGTGCGTCTGAGAGTTTTGCTATTTCTTCGTCATTTAGATTTATCTCTGGGGCTTTGAGTTCTGCCTGCGACATTTTTGGTCTGTTCTGGCCCTTTAAGTGGGACAAGCGGCGCCTTGGAGTCCCAGGTCGCTGGGTTGTGACGCTGTATGTGGGGGCATGGTCAGAGCGGGAAATGGCGCCCCGCCGCCGCCGCCGCCGCCGCCACCGCCGCCGCCGCTGCCGCCGCCGGGCTGGTCCAACCGCTCACTCCCTCACTCGCGCGCAACCAGGCCACCGCCTCCCCACTGTGTCGCTCCCCCGGTGGGCTGCTCGGCGGCTCACCAGGTCCAATCCTGGGTTTGGAACCCGCGTGACTGGATTCGCGCGCCGGATTCCGCGCCGGTCCGACCGAGCCCTCCTTTGTAAGTCCTCACCGGACACTGGTTTCGCCCCTTACCGGTCAGGCTGAAGAATTTGTTGTTAGCGGACTTCCGAAAAGTTCAGTTTTCCGTGTTCTGGTTGTGTTTTGTGATGCTAATATTTAGTTGTCCCTAAACTTGGTTGTGTGAGGAGGCAGGCACATCCAGCTAAACCTCCATCTTGGCGGAAGTCACACACCACTGATATTGAGCTTGAGAAGAATATGTATTCTGCCACTGTTAGCGTAGTCTGTAGATGTCAATTAGATCCTGTATAACTGATGGTGCGGTTCAGTTTGACTATGCTTTTCTGCCTTGCTACCTGAAGGATTTGTCAATTAATGATAGAAAGGTATTCAAGCTTCCAGCTATGATAGTGGGTTTGTCTAATTCTCCTTATAGTTTTATTTTTGCCTCATGTATTTGACACTCTGTTTCTAGGAACATATACAGTAGTTATATGTTCTTGTAGAATTAATCCTTAATCATTCTGTAATGCCCCTTCTACCTCTGATAATTTTTCTTGCTCTGAAATCTGCTTTCTTGGAAAATAATATAGACACTCCAGGTTTTTAAAAACTATTATTAATTATTACCATTGTACATCTTTCCCCATACCTTCACTCTTAATCTGTCTGTATCTTTATATTTAAAGTGGTCTTCTTGTATACAATATGTAGCTCATCCTTGTATTTTTGGCAACTCTGACAATCTTTCTCTCTTTTGATTGGTATAATTGACCATTCACATTTACAATGATTATTGATATAAATGGACTGATGTTTATTATGTTTATTACTGTTTTTTATTCTTGACCTTGCTTTTTCTGTTGTTCTTTCATTGTTTTCCTGCCTTCTTTAATTGACCATTTGATGTGGTTCATGTTTTTTCTCTCTCAGCATATTACTTGTATTTAAAAAATTTTTTCAGGGTGGTACTTCAGGTTGCAACATACATGTACTACTACTCAAATTCCTCTTTAAATAATACCATGCCACTTCCTATGTAGTACAAGTACTTTATAACAGCACGGTCCGCTTATCCCTCCTATCTTATATAACATTGCTGTCATTTATTTCAATTGCCCAATAGCTATAGTCAATAAACACTTTTTTGATGTTATTATTTTGAACAAAGTGTTATTTGTTAAATCAATTAAGAATAAGAAAAATAAAACTTTTATTTTACATTCATTTATTCCTTCTTTAATGTTCTTCCTTTCTTTATATAAATCTGAATTTCTGACCTATATCCTTTTCCTTTTCTTTGAAAAATTTCTTTTAACATTTCTTTCAGGACAGGGCTACTGGAGACAAATTCCTTAAATTTTAATTTGTCAGAGGAAGGCTTTATTTCCCCTTCACTTTTGAAGAAAAATTTTGCTGTATATAGAATGCTAGTTTGGTGAGGGGATTTTTCTATTAACACTTTAAATATTTCACTTCACTCACTTTTTGACTAGATGATTCTTGAAAGTCTGATCTTATTCTTCCTCCTTTGTAGGTAAGATGTTTGTTTCCCCTTTGGCTTTTTCCAAGATTTTTCTCTTTGCTTTTTATTTTCTGCAGTTTGAATATGAAATGCCTAATTGTGAAGCTGTTTGTCATGCTTGGTGTACTCTAGGCTTCCTTGCTTTGTGGATTGGCGTATGGCTTTAATTTAGGATATTTTTCTATCATTATTGCTTCAAGTATTTTTTTCTTCCTTCTTTTCCCCTTTCTCCCCTCTCTCCTTCTTCTGGTATTTCCATCAGGTGTATGTTACATCTTGTGTAATTGTACCCCTATTCTAAGATATTCTTTTATTTTAGATTTTATTTATTTATCTTTAGAGGGGAAGGGAAGGAGAGAAATATCAATATATTGTTGCCTGTCATGAGTCCCCTGCTGGGAACTGGCCTGCAGCCCAGGTATGTATCCTGACTGGGAATCGAACCACGATCTTTTGGTTCGCAGGCCTGCGCTCAGTCCACTGAGCTACACCAGCCAGGGCCTCTAAGATATTCTGTTTTATCATTTTCATCTTTACATTTCAGTTTTGGAAGTTTCTATTGACATTTCTTTAAGCTTAGTGAATTCTTTTCCTTGGCTGTGTCTAGTTTACTTATAAGCTCTTCAAAGGCATTTTTCATTGAAGTTACATATCTTTTGTAATATTTTTACTGTTTCCTTTTGAGTCTTAGTTTCCTTCTCTTTGCTTGCATTACCCATCTTTTTTTCTTTTATAATTGTTTTTCAAGTACAGTTTTCTGCCTTTTCCCCCACCTCTCCCCATCACCCCAGCACTCCCCTCCTCCCTCTCCTGTCCCCCCATTATTGTCCATATGTCATTTATAATTGTTCCTGTAAACTCTTCACCCTTTTCTCCTTTATCTCCTCCCCTCTCCTTTCTGAACGCCATCAGCCTGTTTTCAACTTAAATGTCTTTGGCTATATTTTGCTTGCTTGTTCATTTTGTTGATCCTTTTTTGAGGTTGCCCACATTTTTCCATATAAATCCTTAGCATATAAATCACAGTTTTTAAAAAATTTTTACATAATTAAAAAATGTTTTTTTATTTATTTTTAGATAGGAGAAGGGAGGGATAAAGAGAAGGAGAGAAGCATCAGTGTGTGGTTGATTCTCACATCCCCCTACTGGGGGACCTGACCTGCAACCTGGGCATGTGACCTAGACTGGCATAGCTTTGGTTCACAGGCGGCACTCAATCCATTGAGACACACCAGCCAGGGCAAATCATAGTTGTTTTAAATTCCCAGTCCAGTAATTTCAATATCTCTAACACATCTGAGACTGGCTGTGGTGCTTTCTCTACCTTTTTGAACTGTGCTTTCTATTTTTCTAATTTGCCTTGTCATTTTCTTTTTTTGTCAAAAGCTGACATGGTGTACTGGGAAAAAAGAAACTGGTCTTAGCTTTAATGCTATGTTATTGCTCTTGATGTCTGTTCCAGTGAGCTGTGAGCCTCTGTATCTGCTTGTCTGTCTCTCCAATTTCAGGATCAGCGGTTTTTCTTCTGATTGGAATTGTGCTAGGTCTAGAATAAGTTATTCATCTTCATTTCAGTTCTTTTTTTTTGTTTTGAGGATAAGAATAATTACTTCCAAACTCCATGCCAGACCAGAAACTGGAAGTCCTTCACCTATTACTGAGGTTTTAACAGGATGAATAAACAAAACTTGTCAAAAGATACCTTTTTGTATCTGAATTGGTACTTAGAACATTCTCTTGAATTCTTCTATCATTTCCTGGTACAAGGTCTTCCCGCTGGAACAGAAGAAAGTGGCAAGCTGAGACAATGCATGGAAATGTGTCTTTTATAGACAACAATGGCTTGAGACATGCTAAGAGATTTCAAAGTAAAGATTACTCCCTTTAAAATGGAGCATTTGATCCTAGAGACTACAGCTTCCTTGACCTTCTTTTGATTTTGAGGAAGAAAAAACAGGGAAGTATCTTTATCATTTAAACAGCAAATATAATTTTTTGAAAGTATGGAATTCAGATTGAACCTGTAGAAACAGGTGAAGAAGCTTTCACTACTGCAGAGTGAAAAATAGGATAATCACTTCTTTAGTACTGGCATTGAATATTGTTTAAATAAGGTATAAAATTATGTTTTAAATAAGGTAGAAAAGTATTTCATTTTAATTGTAATTTAAATTTAAGTTTCGACTAGATGATGCTTAATATGGTGTCAAATTCAAAAAGAACAAAAGCACTGATGAATGTCTTTTCGCCACCTCTGTTCCCCATCATTGGGTCCCTGGAGTCATCCTCATACACCTATGTGTATAACGGACTCATGCTTCATTGTTATGAAAATGGTAGAATACTGACACTCTATTTTACATCTTGCTTTTTCCACTTAAGAATAAATTTTGGAGGTAAGTATAGCTCCTCAGAAAGAAAGGAAACACTGCACAATAAGTATCTACATGATGATCTCAGATTAAAATTTTATAGAAAAAAGTGTTTGATGAGTGCATACCTTATGTAACAAAGATGGATTGAAAACCCTCAGTTGGGTTTTATACTAAAGCTATGAATATCCACAAGTCCAAAAAATTCCTGATTGGACACGTTGCTTGTACCTTCTAATGTTTTTTCTTTTTATTTATTTATTTATTGAAGTTGTTTTTCAAGTACAGTTGTCTCCATTTTCCCCATCTCCTCCCCCTGTCCCACCTACCCTCACTTCCCATCCTTAATCCTACCCCCCTTTGGCTTTGTCCATGGGTCCTTTATACATGTCCTTCTAATGTTTTATAAACTCATGATTTGACAACTCCTTTATTCTATTTCATAGAATGAACACTGCTTTTTTCATAGTTAAGTGTAACAGATCTTGATTATTTATGAAGTGAATCAAAAAGATTTTTACATTTTTTCTTGGAATGATGTGTTTTCCAGAGTGGGGACTTTTTGATTACTGGGCTACTGATCTTGTAGGACACTGCCAAATTAATGGGACCACTCAGATCCACGGCAACCCCTCATTCCTCTGGCCACTGACTATAAGGCATGAATAAAATCTCACATAAACTCCACATTGTACAATGCAGGTATATGTGTTTTGCTTATGGCTCTTAAATGCTGATATGGTAAAAAGTCACAAGCCGCAGTCTTTGCTGACATGGGGCATGTAGCAGAGAAGGAAGATGTGGTGAGAATGAGCAGGTGACTGGAGGAGAAGAAAGTCAACTTAGATATTTTATAGTATTAATTCTAGGAAGAGAAGATGAGCAGCATAAGCTGATAGCTCCTTGATGGGTGAGTTCCCACTATAACATCTGTGCTGCTTGGTGCCTTCATCAGTTTCCTGATTCTGGCAGGTGAAGGAAGTGCCATGGTGGGGCTCAGTAACCTTTAATTTGGATAGAATACTTGGGTTATTTTGAGATTAACCTTGCCTGTTGTGTATCCTTGGAGAAGAATGTGCAGCTGAAGCTGGGCTTGTACCAATTGGACTGAACATTTAGATAGTGGCAACTGAAAATTAACCACCAGCCAACATGGCTTGACAGGAGCAGACATCTTGACCTGAGCAGTATAACCAAATGTAAGCAAATTATCAATATTTGCACCCACATATATCTCTGCAGTAGGCAGAGCTTGGCAAAACAAAATCAGTTGACATTTGTGTCAGTTCAGCCATGGACACTTTTGAGCTAATCAAGGAAGAGGATATTACAAAATCCAGTGTTTCTGTCTAGGTCGGTGTGGTTCAGTTGGTTGTAGTATCATTCTGTAAGCCAAAAGGTCCTAGGTTCAGTTTCTGGTCAGGACACATGCCTGGGTTGTGGGTTTGGTCCCAGTTGGAGCACTTTTAAGAGGCAGCCAGTAGATGTTTTTCACACCAATGTTTCTCTCCCTCTCTTCCCCTTTCTTTAAAAATCAATGAGCATGTCCTCAGGTGAGGATTGAAAAAAATTCAGTGTCTCTG
Organism: Artibeus jamaicensis; assembly: GCF_021234435.1. Lineage (NCBI taxonomy): Eukaryota > Metazoa > Chordata > Mammalia > Chiroptera > Phyllostomidae > Artibeus > Artibeus jamaicensis. The sequence continues at coordinate 164,179 of NW_026521765.1, forward strand.
ACAGTATCCTGGAGAGTCTTTTGGTTATAGACACAAGGCCATTGGAGTGCTAAGGGCTCCCTGGCCACTAGAACAAGAAGGGGGGCAGACTACAAGAAGGGAGATGGCAGGGTTAGGGTGACCAGGTCCTCTTCAGGATGTGGATACATTTAGGCAGGCTGGGTAAAATTTATTCCCTAAAATAGCACTTCTTAAAGTAATTGAAAGTAATTGAAAGCACTTGCATAGAAATCATCTGGTAACCTTATTAAAATGCAGATTCTGTTTCAGTATGTCTGGGATTGGACCTGCTACTCTGCATTTATAACAAGCTCTCAGATGATTTTTAAGTTAATGGTCAAAGATCTTCCTTAGTAGTAAGGCTCTAAATTAAATCTAAACAAAAATTGATATTTATTTCCTTTTTTCTTAAATCATTTTCTCTGTTTCCCCTATTATGTTCCTGCTTTAGAGCCTGCTCCAGGTTGGTATATTAAAAGTGTCTCCATTTTTATTTGAAGACTATTTTGTATTCTATGACTAGAGTTCCTTCATTTATTTAGCCCGTTTTCTGTTGATGGACATTGAAGTGGTTTCTCATCTTTGCCTTCACTAACCAGGCTGTGAACATTGTTCACATAGGTGTTGCAGGTATGTGTGAAAAGATGAAGAAATTATATAAGCACACTTGTATACTGAAAAGTATAATTATTTTAATTAGTGATGTCACAAAAGGTCACACTTTTTTGACAGGCTGCTTTTATTTTTGATTCAGATTGAGTTGGCAGTCACCCGAAACCCTGTCAGTTTTGCGTGTGCTATTATTTAACCACATTATCTTTCCCATCTTGTTCTTGTGCAATTGTTTTTCTGAAATCTAAGTGTGGGATTGATTTACACAGGCTGTTAAATTCCATTTGCTAGCTCCAGACTATTATTCCCACCTATCAAGATAATTTCGGTTGTCGACTCAGTCATCTAATATTTTCCACAACTCTCCTGGGTTTATGTTATCTTCATATTAGATAATCATGCCATATCCATCCATCCATCCACTATATATTGAATACCCTACAATAGGCTAGGCACTTTTCTAAGCTTTGCGGATGCAGTAGAGAATAAAACAGAAAAAAATCTCCATTCTTCTGGAGCTTTCATTTAAGTAGGGAAGACAGACACTAGCAAAGATAAATAAGTTACATGTATGGTATGATAATGACAAGTACCAAGGAGAATAATAAAAAAGGGAAGAGAGATAAGAGAGGTAGGGATGTTTTGCAGTTTCAATAGGGTAGCCAAAAAAAGAGACTTTCCTATAACTTGACATTAATCCATTAACTGGCATCTTTGGGGTACAACAAACTAATCCATTGAAACTCTCTGTCACTTAGGTATCTAGCCTGCATTTCTCTACACCATGCTCAAAGATATTTTTAGATGTACTAAAACCTGTATGTTCAGTATCTGTGCCCTTTCCCTAGGCTAGTGCCTAGGTTAGTCAAACTCTTACATAAAAGAAAAAAGCTTGATGTGAAAGATTATTTTTCCCTTGTTAACTTGAAGTAGCTCTTAGTGATTAGCAAGTACCATGTCTGAGTAGCGATGGCTGCTATGGGCAGAGGAAGGAGACTTGTGGGCCACTGTGTACACTTATGGACCTTGGCATCATCTGTGAAGCACAGGTGAAAAGGCTAAATTCTCTTGACAATATTGTGAGAAATTAAACTTTTTTTCCTCAGTAAGCTTTGGCAAATATAATTCTCAAGAGCAAACCACTCCTTTTGCTCTATCATTTCAGTCTAAACCCAAATTTTGCCTCTTAGATGCCATCTCTCTCTCCACCCCGTTTCTTTAGGAACACCTTTATTTTTGCAGGGGTTGAGGCTGTGAGGAGATGGAGGCCCCTGTGCTCTCAGGTAGCTCTGTCCAGGTGTACTGCTGTTATATTCAAATTTACCTGCAGGCTGTAGTGTTGCTGTGATTATTTCCTAGTCCATACACAAGGCTGCTTTCCAGGTGTACAAACAGGTTGGGTGAAGGTTTCAAGTAGACACTGAATTCATACACGAGAAAAAGAAAGTATGTGAGGTTAGCTATGTGCTCCATGAATAAACGTAAACTCAAGTGCCTTCATTAGGGCTCCACGATGTTTGCGACCAATCTTACCTCTCTCCTTCTCTGGTCTCAGTTTCTATGTTTGTACATCAGTTGACTAGACCTCACTATTTCTAAATCTAGTTCTCTAGCCCTAAAAGTCAAGTTCTGTGTATTTATTTAATTAAGTGACCAGGGCAATAATAATTTAGAACCCTGATTTCTTAAATATTCAGTCTGATAAAAAATAAAATGTGTGGCATATGAGGACAGCTATTTTGCTAAGAAGGAGAAGTATGGGATAGGACTAGAAACCAAGGAAGCCCAAAGGGAGGTACAATCCCAATTAGTGAGCTGAAGCCAGTGTGGTCAAATGGCATGCCTGTGACTCAGTGGAAGATTAAACACAGCGGCAAGAACAAGAAATGCAGCAGCAGGAATAGAAAATCCCCACAAAATTTGTGTTGTGCAGCAAACTCTTTGACATGTTTTTTTTCTCCCCACAACTCCAACTTTCCTTCCTAACCCCATTTACACTCTTACAGGAGAGAATGTGCAAGAAATGTGTCCTTTCTGGAAAACAAATACGGACAATATTAGAGTGCCTCTGTGGTCAGAATGTCCCTTTGTTCTGCTTCTTAATGACTAATTATCATGCTATGAAAAGGGTTATGCAACCCTGGTAGAGTTGAGCCCTCATGCCAGAGTGGCTGGAAGTGTGTAATTTTCAGAAAGCTATGACTACGGCCTTGGAGTTGCGTAAGAAGTCATTACTGAATCCAGCCCAGGCTTGCTCCTTATTACAGGCTCCAGGCTTTTACCCCCAGTAGCTTTACATGCTCGTTAATATTTAAACTGTTAAGTAGTAGTAGAATATTTTGTAAGCTTTAGTCATGTTTGCAGAGTTCAATGTGGGGCTAAGAGCAGAACAGGCAGGGCATGAGCAGGGCATAAGGGAGGAGGTCTTATTTGTTTATCTTAGAGGATTTTGTCCTTCTGTTGGCCCTTAAGTAAGTGTAAAATTTTCTCCTTTTTCATAAGAAAGTTAAAAAAAAAGACCTCTTCAAGTAAATTAAAAAAAACAGTTCTTAAAAAAATCTCTGCAGAACTACTATAAAGGACACATGGACAAAACCAAGGGGGAGGGTAGAAGCAAGGGAAAGAGGTGGGTTCGGCTGGGGTTGGGGGGAGTGATGGGAACAAAAATGCAGACAACTATAATTAAACAACAATGAAGTAATTTATGAAAAAATCTCTGCAATAATCTATTATTTTTTAAAAATAAACCTCAAATATGACTTTAATTTTTAAAAAATAATTGAAAAAAATACTGTAGCCTCTGGTTAGCTACCAGAATCTTAAGGGTAAGAACAAAGGTATTTTATCTGGTAGAATCTCACTCATACTAGCAAGAAAAACTGACAGGCTAATGTGCCCCAGACTCAGTCCAGAGAAGCTCTTCCTGAGAATCCTGATGGGCTCCTTCTCTTCAGAAGAAATGCTTCTTGACCTCTATGTATCTGTCTCCTCTCTGCAAAATCAGGGCAAGTTCTCTGTCTGCCTGTGTACTTCTGTGGTACCTATCACTGTGGTATCTAGGCACAGAGACAAAAACATCAGGCAAAATACAAACTTGTGTATTATGGGAGGAAATGCTGTCTGACTTCCTGGAGTCCCACTTGGCTTACACTGTCCAAGGACTTGATCTCAAGGTGGTTTTCAAAGACTCAAGAAAAGTGTAGACAAATTTAGCAGTATGGTACTTCCTTGTTTTCATTTATGAGAGAAGTAACAAGGTGGTGTTTGTGAGAGTGTGGTAAAATTACTGAAGTTTTAAAATGTGCTAATATCTGTCTCCTCTCCATCAAAACAGCTAAAAGGACTCATATCCTTAAAGGAATGAAAAAGTGATTTTTCTTTCTTCCTTCCCCACCCCACCCATGCTCATTACCTTATGCCTTCCCTCTCTGCTGTTTCTATTTCTTTTTCTCTTTTATTTTCTTTCCCTTTTAGTAAAATATTCTTGTTTAAACTGTAAGGTAATGCACATTAATGGTAAAAATATTTCTTCCAAATAAAATAAAATATGTAAGGTGAAAAAATAAAATATTTTCTCTAGAGTCCCAATCTCTTCAGTCCTATCGGTTACCTTCGAGGTAACTCTGCAATTTAGGCATTTCTTAAAATCTTTCTGAAAGTTCCCTCAACATGAACTAGCATTCATACATGAAGATATTTAATGTGCATGGGGCCCATAATCCATGCATTGTTCTGCAGCTTGCTCCCTCCTCTGCCCCCAACATAACAGATAGCTTCCTATTATAGGAGAGACCCACCTATTCACTTTATAACTGCTTAGTAGTCCATTATGTGGTTGTAGTCTAATTAATTTAACCAATGCCTTAAATTGGTACTAAATTTATTCCAGTTTGGGGGATTACAAACAACAATGCTGTTACACACATTCTGGTACACATGCACATTTTGCACAGTTGAGAGAGCATACCATTAGGATAAATTCTTAGCAATAGAATTTCTAGGTCAAAGGATATGTGCGTTTTACACTTTAATAAATATTGCCAAATTGCTCTGCAAAATGGTTGCACTCATTTACAACCCCATTAACAGAGTATGAGCAGCCTGTTTCTTCAAAACTTCGTAAACTTCATGTTCTATCAAACTTAAATTTTTGCCAATAGGCAACAAATGACAAGTCATTATTGTTTTTATTGATATTTTAATTATGAAAGATTGAATATTTTCATGTGTTTATGAACTATATGTATTTCTGTGGAAACTATCTGGTCTTGACTGCTATTCATTTCTACTTCATTTTTAGTAATTAAAAATTGATTCATAAAAGTGTTTTTTGTTATTAGCTTTTATTTTTCAGATAGATGGGTCACAAATACATTCCTTGTTTGTCTATTTTTTAAACAAATAGAAGCTTACAATATTTATGGAGTCATATTTACTTGCCTATTCTTGGATAGAATTTAGGTTTTGCACCATGTTTAAATGAACCCTGAGTATGCAAAGACTAAAGCTATTGCATGCTTTCTTCTAGCACTCACATGGTTTGCTTTATACAAGTAAATCTTTGCTATTTCGTACAATTATTTTGGTGTATGGAGTGAGGTAGGAATTCAGTTTGAGGCAATTCTATGGGCTCTATGTAGTTTTGCAAATCAGCCTATCAGCTATAGTGACATGTTGCCAAGTGAAAGTTTTGTACTTCCTTGGAAACAAAAGAATTCATTCAGGCTTTTTGCAGAGTCCACACAAGAACTTGGCAAAGTACTTGGCTATACTTTGAAGGAGGCCTTAATGCAAAAGAGAAGATGGCAAGAAGATCGAGAGAAAATTGGAAAACTGATAGATTCTGGTGGGAAGAGAAAAACCCAAACTTAAAATGAGAAAAATCATCTATGTGCATCAACTATGGGGCTAATAAGGCCTGTTTCTACTTGAACAGTATGAGCAATGAAGAGAGAGAATTACTGAGCTGTAGAAACAATGGAGCAAATGCATTTTGTTTATCTTTCTTCCATTTAGCTCTGCTCAAGAAGAAAAGAAGGAATACATGATGTTTTTGTTACTCTCATTTTAACAATATTTCTGGAGTGAGTGACTTTTCTTGGTTTAACAGATAAAATAATCTTATTTGAAGATAAAAAAATCTCATTCACTATATCTACTAGGTTTTCAATGTTCCTCCCATGTGTGGAGGTATTTTTCTTTTAAAGACCAAGTAAGTTAATTGCACAATGAGTAACATTAGGGATTTGTATTTCTTGGCATGAGTGATATGATGTGCATATTGGCAAAGATCTACATGACTTCAATTTGCAACATAAATAGTATCCTATTGTTCAAATTTTTGCTAATTTAGTTAAAAGGTACTGAAGAACTCTTTACCCACCTCCCCGCCAGGTGTCTACCACAATTTAAATTGTGTAATTTGTGTAATAATTGTAAGTCAATTGATGAAGATTTGATTTCATCATTAAAGTCTAAGGTGTACTACCACTACCATTAATACTGATTAACATTGGTGTCGTATACTATATACATACAGTATGCAACAAGTAGATGTGTGTGTGTTGTAATTTAATCCTAATGCCCCCTAGGAGGCCTACAAGACCAATTCCATTATGTCTACTCTACAAATGAAGAAACAGAGGCTCAGGTTGACTAAGAACCTAGTGTAAAATCACAAAACCGGTGAGTAGAGTTGAGACCTAACCCAGGATTTCATAATATCCCTCACCTCAAGGAGAGGTGCAGATACAATGAGAGGTGGGGCAATTTCCAGTGGAACTTTAATTCCACGTGAGCTTAAAAAATCAAAATTGATCATGCACTTTATTTCTCCACCTCTCCCCCTACCCAATCAGATATTCCATCTCCTTGTTGCTGCGGAAGCCTTACTTCTAAGTCCGAAGAGCCTCCATCTGAGTCTCCACTGATATTCCTACTGATATTCCATCTGCTATTTCAACTATCCCAAGATAGTCCACATGAAGGCTTGAGCAGGGCAGGAAGCCTCTCCCAGCCTAGCCGCATTTAGCTTCAGGCAGAATAAGGTCTTGCACAAGGATAAGGGGATGGGGTGGAAGAGGTCTGGCAGTGCCTCTTAGATCTCTACCCACTGGCCAGGCATCCATGATTAGCCCCTGTCTTGATTATAACTGTCCCTCAATCTAGCCCTTGCTACTACTTTTTGACCATCTGTAACCTCTTCTCTATCCTGATTATTCCCCAGTAACACTGAGGAATGTTCAGTATTTGTTTTTCTTAAAAAGGAAGAGTAAGCTTCTCTAGACTCTCTTTTCCCTCCAGTGTTTCTCTAATCTGTCAGTGCTCTTGAGAAGAATTGTCACAGTCACTGGTCCCATCCCTAGCCCATCCCAATCTGGCTCCCAGCCCCACCCAATTTCTCTGCAGTGGGGCTTTCTAAGGTCACTGTTGGTCTTGCAGGGAAGTTAAACCCAGTTATCATATTAGACGCATCCTCTTTTCATAAAATGTAATTCTTCCTAGTTTTTATGATTCCATTGTCCTGTGGTTCCCTCCTTTTCAGTTTCCTTTACTGGTGTATTTAATATGAATATTGACCTTGGCTTTCTTGCCTTCTTCCTTTGCTCCGGGGCACTTTACTATTAGCTTCAGGGACTGTGTTATTTCCCCTGTTCTTCCTTCACCCCATGACCCTGCCACTTATGTATATAAGTGTATATATAAGAAATATATATGTGTATTTCTTATGGAAGCTCAGTGTGATATTACTGTATATTTTTTCAACTGATTTCCCAAAAAGCATATTATACCCCCAGTTAAGCTCAGCTCACACTTCCCTGTCTTCACGGTTGTAAAAACTATATCCTGATGTTTCCTAATCTACATCTCCAGCCCAGATCTTTCCCGAACTTGAGATGTGTATATTTAAATGCTTACCTGATTGCTCCGCTTAAATATTCTATAGGTAACTCAAACTTAGTGTCTTCAAAGTGAAGCTCCAAACTGCACTCAAGGCTATGGTTAGCCTTTGAAAAAATTAGAAAAATATACATTTCTCAAAACGTTTTACTTTCATTTGGTAAATACTGTGGTAATTTATATGCAAAAGTATGACTGTGGTATGAATGTAGTCCCCTTTCTTTTTGCTGTGTATTAAAGACTGAACAACTGCACGCTTACACCCTCCAATGTGTAAGCACAGTTGGCTCCTTCTTGATACCTTTGCTGCATGGATGGTCTCACACCACCCAGAGTGCTTTTCCTGTTCCCCCACATCTAGTCACTCTCCAAGTCCTGGTTGCCCCCTCAAAGGACTTGGTAACCTGCCTACCCTTCATCCCCATTGTGGGCAGATTGACCACAGCATTTCCCCTGCACCATTGCATCAGCCTCTAGCTTTCCTCTGGTTTCCTCCCACCCATTCTCTTCTTCACAGGGCAGCCAAACTTAACTTTACAGGGGACAAAGCAGTATTTTGCTAAAAACACTCCAATGACTCCTCGGTGTCCTCAGAACAATGACCAATGTCCTTCATGATCTGCCTTATATTTACCTCTCTTCTAGGTTTCCTTTCCCACAGCCAGGTTCTGAAGTTCATGTATGCAGACAGTTTGCTCTTCCCCAATTGTGCTGTGCTCTCTCTTGCTGTTTCTTTGATTTGAAAAGCTTCTCTTTCACCCCTAACCCTTTGCCTCAGATTTATTCATAGTTCAGGATTCAGTGGAAATACCACAGCTTAAAGGAAGGCTTTTTAAAATCCCTGGTGCCTGGGAATGATGCACCTCTTATATGGCCACATGGCATCCAAGACTTGCTTCTGGTATAGCACTTCCACAAACTCACAGTGAGACCTGGAGGGCAGGGGCTGTGTTTTTCCCTTGCTTCATCAGTTCTAGTTACCTGGCATATAAGAAAGTGCTCACAAAGTTTGGGAATCGAGCAAAATCCATGGAAAAACTTCATTATAAGCTTAGATTTTCTATTCATATTATTTAACTGGAACCTTCTTGAGTCATTGAAAGCACTTGACAGACCAAAAAGTATAAAAGAAAAGTAAGGCATTTGCTCTTTAAAAATAGTTTCAACAAGAGACTGGTGCTGTGCACCCCTACCCCACAACGTCACCCAAATCGGTCTGCTTTCTAAGACTCGGGTTAAAAGGTCTGCTCCATTGCTTGTGGCATTAAATGTTTCTCTCATCAAGAGAAGCCTCTGACTCTTTTTCTCCCAGGATTAAGGTATAATTCCATCTGAATGAAATGTAGCATCTTCAAGAGGAAGAATACAGCTTCATTATGCTCTTAGGATCCTGGCTTATCAATTGCTCACTCCCATTTCTAAATAATAATAATTCTAAGTAGTGCTCACAAACTCTATGTGCCAGACACTATTCTAAGCACTGTGCATATGATAACTCACTTAATTTTTACAAGAACTTTGTGAGGTAATTACTACTGTCATTATTACTCTCATCTATGAATGAGGCAACAGGCACAGAGGTTAAGTAATTTGCCTAAGGTTACAACAGGTAAAACAAGGTACAGCTGAGAATCAGACCTGGGCAGTCTGGCTTCACACTTCATGCTCTTAACTATTACAGAATTTTGACCTTGAAATTTAAAAATCAGTTCTAGACATAGGAGATGCCACTGGGTTGAGGATCCCATCGTAGGGGTCTTTGTGACCAAGAAATTCAGTGATGTGGACACTAGCCCGCAGTGTCCACGTCATTATGGGTCGTTATGGATGAAATGAGACATTCACACGGACTACCGAGTCATGTGGAGGAAAAGGGCGAGCATGACTTTTCTCTCAAGGGGAGCAAAAGCCATAGCCCTTGTCGGGATGGCCTTTATTGGATTTCTTGGCACATTAGAAGATGGTCCTCATTTACTAGGCACAGGTTTGCTTTAGGTGGTTACCTTTTACAGAAAACACAAAGCCGATAATCACATCGCAACAGAGCGATATTTGCAAATGAAAAGGGCAAAAGTGGTTGAACCTGTTACACTGGTCCTAGGAAGGTTTAGCATGGTTTTTAGGAAGTTACTTTGCAGTAAGTGTTTGCCACAAATCCAGGTGAGGGAGTTTTTAGCAAAAAGCAAGACTCAAAGTGACCTAGGTACATAGCAGGCCTGATCCCCCATGGGAGAACCTATCCGTGGGTGTGAGTCCTCTGCATCTCCCAGTGCGAGCTGGGCCCAAGCCAAGCAGAATGGTCTCCTACAATTCTGTCCCTGGATGACAGCAAATGATGAGAGTAAGCCCGGTGCCTCAACACCTGAGCACCAAGGCTTTGGGATACCCACTCCATTCTGTGGTGTGCTAGAATAGACTCCTACGACCTTAGGATACAATAGTCAGTTGCTAACTAGTCAGGAAAGTTGTGTCCAGTGTTAGAATATTGATGGCTTGAAATCAACCATGGTAGGAGTGTTTACACCATGAAAATTGGCAGACACTACAAATCCAAGGCTGCATCCTAAGCAATGTCCCTGCTAGGAGATCCTAGTCTCTACTAAAAGAGCCTGGTGTGGGCCCAGAAGATAATTTTTATTTTCCCAGGGCCTGGCTAAATTGAACTAGATTAGATTTTTTTTTAACCCTGTGAGACATTTTCAGTTGCAGCATGAAGTCTTTTTTGATGGCACAAAATGCCACTCAGGTTAATAATGTATTACAGTTCAGAAATGCCAGTGAATCAACATTTTCCTGCCTCCTCCATCCTTCAAACATCTTCACCAAAGAGTCCCTTGTCCCTTTGGTCACTAGTAGCATCTTTTTGAGGTAGGCATTTTATGCTGTTCTCAGAATTTCCACATGGTCTTAAGCTCTAGTTACTCACAGTCATATTTCGCTTGATAACTAATCCCTTACTTGTTGCCTTCAATTTATGGGCTCAACTCCTTGTGCCCATCCTTGTATTTCTTGCACTTACCAAAAAAACTTGTAGTCCAATTCATTTCTGAGAGTACTCCCGGAGGCACCCCAACTAAGAGGGACTGAGTAGATGGACCCTGGTTCTGGCATTCAAAGGCAGGGAGTCCTGGCCTAGGAACTGTGAGGCCTAAGCCTCATTTGCTAGGCCTGCCTCTGGGCCTCTTGTATCTCAGAGATTCAGTTCTGTGGTTTGCTGGTTCTGCTGCCCTGCTTCATTGTGTGGTCCCTGTCTGCCGGTCATGCTACTGTGGGTGACGGTGCACTGCTGACTGCCCAGCCCGATCCACAAGCCAAGTGCCCATTTCTCCAGGGCACCTTGTAGCAACTAAAAGAGTTTTTCTCAGTGAAAGAGTGACATGAGCTCATTTTCATCATCTGATACTACCTGAGAATTGTTTCTCCGTGAGCCCAAGTAGATATTGCCTGTGTCTCCCTCCAGGAGGGCAGTGTGAATTTTTCTTGAGGAAGTACCAGCTCACATGGGTGTGGTAATAGCAAACATCCCCAGCATGATGTTTGAGGAAGCTGTCTGTTTGAACTGGTCTGTTCCCTGGTCTGGCAGGGAATCGAGATTTTGAGTTGATGTGTTTGATTACACGGATCCTATTTATTCTTTAGATTATTTCTGACTTAGAAATAAAGCCTGCCTTTGGCTACTGGAGGTGCTCAGTGCGAACAACATATTTTCATTTGGTAGAAGGGCAAATAGGGGAAATAAGGAGTAATTGAGGAGCCAGGGACTCAGAGCTACCGCTGGCCCAGAAGCCAAGCTGGAGGGCCAAGCAGGGGTATGGCTCATTCCCAAGTCACTAACATCCTGTCCCGGCTGTCCTACATCACTGTCATTTCCCTGGAGTCTGATTTCTAAATGTGGATTGTGATTTTTAAGTCCTGTATTTTCTTTCTAACTTTAGTAAAAAGCAAGGATCAAAATAATCTGTGGAAGGAATTTAAAAGTAAATTTATTCAAGTACAAAATGTATTATTTCACATCCTGAGACAAAGGAAATGTGACCATCAAGAGGGAAAACTGATTGTGGCCAATGGGCAGCAGAACTTAACATCACATTGACTGCATGAATTGAATTCACTGCTGGTTACCAGAAGTGTTTTATTTATACCTAATACCTCTGCTAATTAAGTATCAAAGATAAAAGTGTAACACTGACATCAGGAATTTTTTTTGTGCTGTGTTTGTCAATGGAAGTGTGTGTTTTGTGTATAAACCTTATGTACTTTAAGGCTAGCAAGTGGGTCCACTTGGACCCTGAAATTTGAATTAGCAAAGTGTGGGGAAGGGAAGTTGTGTTTGTAATGAAACAATGGTTACTTCTGTCTCCCCACCCCTTTTTCTTTTTTTTTCCTTTTAGTAGAATTTAAAGCCCATCATTATTATTATTGTTATTGTTATTGTTATTTACAATGTCTTTTTTAAAAGATTTTACTTATTTATTTTTTTAGAGAGAGGGGAAGGGAGGGAGAAAGAGAGGGAGAGAAACAGCAATATGTGGTTATCTCTTGCTTGCCCCCCACTGGGGACCTCTCCTGCAACCCAGGCATGTGCCCTGACTGGGAATCAAACTGGTGACCCTTTGGTACAAAGGCCGGTGCTCGATCCACTGAGCCATACCAGCCAGGGTACCAGACATCTCTTCTTAATAACAAGTCATTCTGGGGTTACATATTGGAAAATATGGGCACAGATTTATCTTTACTAGTTCCAAATTGGCTGACATCTCTTATTGACTTCACGCCCCTGTGTAAGTTGACAAGTATTTATGAAGCAAATGCTGGACTTTGTGTGCATGAGTGGAGAAGATTTTAGTCACAACTTTTCCTCTTCTTCAGTCTAGGCAGAGGCACCCTATGGGCTGGAGTCTGCTTCAGCCAAAATCCAAAATGAGCCACATCATTTTGCACTAAACAATGGTATGGTCTTTTATTTCATTTATACATGTATCCAGGAGACAATTCTCAAATGAGTTCAGCTAATAAATATGAGCACTAATAATTGTCTTGTTTCAGATTGCTGACTTGTATATCTGCTGTGAGGAGTCAAGAGTGTCCAGTTTGCTTGACATTTCCCTTGTGTTCTGACACTTATGATTACAGAATTGAGGTGCAGAGGTAGTGGTCAGGAAGCAAGGGGAATGAATTGTGTTTGTATGATCTCTTTCATTTTGGGGCAGCTTTATGAAATTTGGTGTTGTTAGGTGAGTATGTTTGATAGGTTTGGGTCATGTCATGTAACGCTGGTAGTTTCATCTTGGCTCCCTCTTTCAGTGGCCTTTCCTTGCAAGGGTGCTGGGCACTGATCCAGGTTTTAGAGTTTGTAGTATCCCCCAGGAGTTGCTTGCTCAACTAATCAAGGCTTCAGGCAGCCAGTGCAACTGTAGTAATCCTGTTTTTCCCTCCACTTGGGCTGTCAGCTCTTAGTCCTTTGTCCTTTCTCATCTAGGCAGCCAGATGAAGAAAACAGCATGTCTGAATGTGAGAGGAACACTCAAAGGGTAAGTCTTGGCATGGTGTCCCTTCTGGGTGGTTGTCTCTGACACAATTCCCATGTTGAAGTGGAGGGGCATCTATAGGCTGCATTGCTCAGAGTGGGAAGGGCCAGATAGGTGCTATGTGTGATTTAAGATGCACCAGGAAGTTTACTCCTCTTCTGAAAATATTCCTCTTAACTAACACATTAGTTTAAATTCCATAAATAAAGCTTAATTTCAGCTGTTATTTGGGAAATAGCCCTGGTTTGGGCAATACAGTAAGTCTTACCATTCATTCTTTATACAAAAGAATTTATTTGTTGGGCTATGTTATACTAAAATATAATCTACATAGCAACACATACTTTTTAGGTGTATAGTACTGAGTTTTGATCAATGTACACAGTCATGAAACCACTTTCATGATCAAGATGTACATTATTTCCATCATCCTCAAAGTTGACTTGTGCCCCACAGAGTCCCCATCCCAGTCCCTGGCAGCCACTGATCTGATTTCTGTCCCATTTGCCTTTTTCAGAGTGTTATACACATAGATTATATGGATGTAACCTATCAGGACTGGCTCCTTTCAGTCAGATGTTTGGGGTGTTTTGGAGTGTCCCTGTATCACTGAGATCAGTGGATTTGTTTTGCTAAGTAGCCATTCATTGTATGGGGTCCCCTTTACTTGTTGTTTGTCCCTGTAAAAGGGGAAAGAGCTAGCTGCGCTGTACTGACTGCCTGGTCTCCCACTTCACACGCCCTCTATCATCTGTGAACCACACATCCTCTTACTGGGAGTCTGTGGGTATCCAAGGAAGGCCAACAAGAGGAAAGAGTTCACAAAGGAAAGGGGAAAAGGGAGCAAGAGCAAGAAAGCCACACTGTGCCTGGGGTGACCATACAGGATGGTAAGGAGGTTACCAATGACAGAAACTCAAACGAATGTGAGGCAAATGGGACTGGATTGGAGGGATTTCCTTGAAAATGAGAAAAGACAGGGGGTCCCATAGCAGAACCTAATGGACCATTTTACTGGGGTACCAGGAACCAGTCAACTCAGCTCATGCTTGGTCCTTGAATCTCTCCACTCCTGGTTCAGAGTCCTGGGGAAGAGAAGGCCTGCTTGGCTTACCTTAGGCTAGGAGATGAACCTGCAGAGTGACATAGTATGGGGAGAGGTGGCTCTTCCTCAGGAAGTCAGGGTGCTGGGACCAGGACAAGGGGCAGATGCTGGGATGGCAGATAAGAATGTTGACTCCCGCAGAAAAAAATAGCAGCTCCACCAAAGGAAGGTGGGTCTATCTGCAGGGATCAGGTAACCCTTATAATTTATGCTTTATTTAGGCCTAAGAATGTATCTGGAATATACTTCATTATTTTCAGGGCTTTTCTCTAGTTTCCAGATTTGCCCTCATTTAGTGTTCCCACATTTATTTTATTTTAGTATTTAACGTTAGTATTTTTGTGTTATATTTGTATACATACATGTATACATTGGTTTCCATGCCTTGAATCCCTTAGTACTAGTTGCATTTTTAGGTTGTATTGACTCTGTTACTCTGAAAATTGCCTTTAGTATCTTTCAATTTTGTTTTTAAATAAACAAATGAAGAGCTGATTTGATCCTGTCATTCCAGGATTTGAGGCCTGGCCGGGGAGCCATTGCTAGAGCCAGGAAAGCTCCTTGGATGCCTTGCTTGTGATGAAACCTACTGAAAATAGAGCAACCTCTTTCAGCCTTAACCTCCTATCTATGAAATAAGCATATGTTTTACACTTAATTCTGAAAGCTAGGATTCTGCAAAACTTAAGTTGTTGAGAGCATGTTGGGAGAAAATGTTATTGGAAATACGTGGTATAATCCATTAGAATGACAAGTTGTACATGCCCATTGCACCCTAATGGTCTCAAATATGTTTTGTGGTGTATATGAGTATTTTATTTATGCTGAATAATTCTATAATGAAACTTGTTCCTGAAATACACATCTGATCCCATTTGATTGAGTTTAAGGGAAAAAAATAGCATCCATTTGTATGACATCTTGGATATTCTATGCAAATTTCATGGCTGTGAATTGTGAGTGGAGGTATGTGCCCATGTTCTATGTTAAAAACCTTAGTCATACTGAGGCTTAGAGGGGTGACCCTCTCCCCTAGTCACCCAGCTGTGAAAGCCAGAGCCATAATTTGGACTTGGGACTTCTTGGAGTTTTTATTTGGCATTCTTTCTTGAAAGGACCACTTCTGTGATTTGAATGTTACCAGACATTTAACTATGATAAGCATAATCAACCAAAGGTGGCAAAGCTTTTCTGCCTTTTCCCTTAATGGTTAGAAATTGGTGATCAGAAAAAACAAATATATGTCAGTGATATTGAATGCATATATTATTTTGAGCTTCAGATTTGATAAAATGCTTAGTTATGGCAAGTGTTCTAAATTAAACTTTTCCTGGGAAGAGCAGCAAAGAGGGCCCCAGAGTGGTAAGGGAAATGCTGTATTCTATTAATGTTTATATTTGGCTGTAGCTCACCAAAAATCAAGGTTAATACAGACAGTTTTCTCTTCCAGTCTGTGTATAAGTTGGCAAATGACAGGAACAACATTTGTTTCTAATCACCCATCCATCTTAATAATGCCAAACAGATACAGTACAGAAACTATTGCATGACAACCAGCACTTCATGACATCAAAATCTTTGCCAGTTTGAAAGAGAACCTCGAATCTGGGAAAAGTTACATTTTTATGCTTTTGGTCATGATCTTAGAAGACAATTAATAGGTCCATTGGCTGACAAGATTAGACATTAAAAATTATATTGTTAAAGTGTAAACATTTAATGGTTTCACTAGAGAACTATACTGTAATGTTTGAAAGCAGAAAATATTTACTGAAGGACTTTTTGGGGTCATATTTCTAGAACCAAGGCAAAGCTCAGCTATTATGGTCTAAAGAATTAGAAAAAATACTACAACAGAAGAGCAATATCTTTGTATGCATGATACCAACGAAGTTCCTTAATATGTAAGAAATTTGGCAGTCATGTGGAGGCTTTCGAGTTGGCTTTTTTTCTTAAGCTAGGGGAAGGGAATTTATCATAAGAAGTTTTAGTCTTTTTCCAATGTGGGAAAGGGGCCATTTTTGTTTTGGGCTTGTTATGGGAAAATAGGAGAGGTAGGTGTCAGGGAATGCCCTTTTGTTAGTGCTTGTTAGTTACACCCAGTCCTCCAGCAGACTCTCCTTTCTCAGCACAGACTTCTTGCTGCCTTTGGCAGGCACATGTATTCGGTGCTCTACAGAAATGAAAGAAAGCAGTACTAAATTCCACTGTGGCAGCGTGAGCACTCCCTAATACACTGAGGCAAAAAGGTGTAAGACACCCCCCATGCAGATCTCTCAGAAGAGGGGTGGCAGTGGCCTCTTCTAGAAAAGGACAATTAAGGGGGTGGGAAGAAAAGTTCTTACCAGCTTGGAAAAATCTGCTTACCATTGTAATACAAGTGAATTGAGGCTGTGATCTGAATAATTCAACTAAGTTCTCACAAAGTATGATTTGGTCTGAATTATCCATATAATTGTGTTACACCAGAAAAAATTGTGAACTGTTAGTTGGATCTTGGTTTCCACCTGGGTCTGCCACAAAGAAATGTTTAAGCTACTCTATGGGCCTCTACTTTTCATCTAGAAGATTATGGTCTATCCAAGACAAGGAATTTGACTTTGTAGTTTGTGTTTGAGTGCACATTTCCTGAGGCAGCAAAAATGTCAGTTTTGTGAAATTGTGCACTCATGGGACCAGAGAGGGCATAGGTAATTCTCTTTAGGCATGCTTCCAGCACAACAAGGTGAACCCTGGAAAGCCCCTAGAGTCCATCTGCGGGAATTTTTCTGATATCTCTCCCTCTCCTCTCTCCCTCCCTTCCTCCTCTTCTTCTCTTCTTCCTCTTCTCCTCTTCTTTCCTACTCCCCTCTCTTCTTTAGAATTCATGTGGAGTCAAGAATCTGATTCACAATCTAAAGGGAACTTTAGTTAGGTTGATTATCCATAAGCTAAGGAACTTGAAGTCAGCCAGCCAGAATGGTGGTTGAAGTTGTTCACTGCCTTTTCCTACACACAGGCATCAGAGGTAGGGCTTGGAATCAGGGCACATCTACAACCCAACCATACGCTACTATTTTACAGAAATTGTCTTCTACATTAGAAAAGGGAGGTTTAGACTGATCAGAATGTTGGGTGTCGATAACCAGAGAAGTTTTCAGCCCCCCCCCCCCAAGACAGCAGCCTTGATTCTTGGCTGTGGGAAGGGTCTGACGGGGAGACTGGAATGGGTCCTTAACACGGAGGCGAGGTTTATTGGGGGCAGGCGTGCATTTCTCGCAGATGTGCATTTCTCTCTTCCACCTGGCCGACCTGGCCTGGAAGGGTCTTCCTGGGTGAGAAAAACGAAACGGTAAAGAGTCAACTCGATGGTCAGAAGAGGGTTCTCAACTCTTATCCTTGGCTCCAGGCAAGGCTTACCAAAGGTCTTTTGCCAAAGTAAACAGACCCCCCCACCCCCACTCCGCAGTTCCTTGATTCTTGCTGAAGCCTTGCTGGGGTTCAGCACCAGCGCCATTTCCAGCCTGGGAGGGGCGAGCCGGGTGCTAGAAACGCGGTGGGGGTCTGTGGGAAGGGCGGGCTGTGTTAGAAATTTAGGCTGGGGGTTGGGGGAGGGACAGGCCCTGCCCTTGGCCGACCCACCCACGCGCACGGAGCCGGGGGCGTTCTCTGGCGCCACCGAGGAATCCGGTTTCCTGGGTGGACGCCAGAAAGAACAGTCTTGGCTGGGACGCTGGGTCCTGGCTTCCGCCCGGGGCCCGAGACCCGAGACCCGGGAGCACCACGGATACTCGTCGCTGAAGGCCCGACCGAATCTTTTTCTCGATGCGCGGTTCTGCGGAAGTGGAACCTTTCTGCAACTTAAGCATTCCTTTAACTTTCCGTGTTTCTCGTAGAAAACCCGGGCTTGTGTGGTTTACCCCTGTCTGGGCCTCCTCCACCCAGCAGGTAGAGGCTGAAACTGCCGGAGCTGGGGGACCTGAAGGAATGCCGGGGAGGCGTCGACAGAGCCCCTAACCCTCTTTTTTCCATACCCTTCACCTCCCAATGTGATTGTCATTTGAGTCGTGGAAGTAAGGGTTTGGTCATAGAACACCGACCTTGACCACTCTAGAAAACCTTACAGTTGGAGGGACAGCGCAGGGGATCCGAAGCTGAGGAGGGCACCCCAGTTAACCCGACTTAAGACTCTGGGGTATTCTGTAGGAAGGAAGGATTTTTTTGAAGGGAGAACAGCTATGATTTTAAAATCATCTTTGCCTTCTTCTTCTATTTTTATTTCGCTTGTCTGTGCCTTTTAACATAAATCAGTGGCGATTTAAAATCCCCATTTGCAGAACTGTCGTCATGTACCAGTAGAAATGAAAATAGTGCTTTACAAAACTTATGTAAGAGGTAGTGCCCTCCAGGAGGCAAGGCACACAGTTGGAGAGAAATGGCTACTTCAATCAGAGATGGGAAGCGTCTGAAGTTGCTGACGTCTGGCTCACCATCAATCTTAAGATTGTGTTTTCAAGAGAAAAACAAAGAATTGATCATGAGTCCTACTCATTTCAACTCAGTGAACTCATTGCCTGCCCCCCCCCCCCCCCCCCGCGCACGTTCCCGTCTTTCATTTTTATTTTCTGGCCTAATTATTTGTCTTGCAGGCACAAACCTCCACTTAAATGCCTACCTTTTGTCATAATTCAACCCTGTTTTTATCACTGTTCATGATAATAAGTAGATAGAATGAAAATCAGTCAAACTTGTTACTTGTTAACTAGACTTAGGGATGGGCTTTTTTTTTTTTTCTCTTCCCCGTTCTTGTCAAAAGAGCGTCCTGAAACAAACTCCACTTTCTTTGCCCACCTCACAATACGTTGTTCCAAATCATCCACTTGGGTGAGCTGAGATCTATCCAAGAATGGAAAGAACAATGGGGCTTACATTTCCATTCTCTGAATTTCTCATTGCTTGTATTACTCTTTAGAATATTGCAATCCATAAGTTGTTAGAATCCCACTGCCTTGAAATTTATTGGGAAACAGGTGTTCCCACTTTTCTGGCATCCCTCCGATCACAACCTCCCATTTTAATTAAGGAAATTGTCTCCGGCCAGCCTGAGTTAGCATGGTCTCTTCAGATCCCAAGTGAAATGGGCCCAGCAGCCCCACATCTCTAAATGCTCTCTTCATACCAAAGAGGAGAGTGAAACAAAAATATTACTAATAGGACTTTTTACATTCCTAAAATAGGTTTTCTTTTGAAAAACACATTGAAATTTAAGTTGCTCTTAAACTTGCCCTGAGAAAATCTTTGGTGTTTAAGATAATTGTATGCCAAGATTGTTTCCCAGCTTTTTGAGCTCCAAATCGACCAATTTGCCTGAAAAAGTCTACTTGACTAAAACTTGTTAATAGTGTTGGCCAGAGGATTCTTGGGCACACATCTTATGACCTGTTCTGGTAAGTTGTAGGAGAATTCTTACAGAAGTCATTGGTTTGAAGTTTTAAAAAATCTCATTGTTGGAAGTCCCAGCCTGAATATTTGTACAGCAATTTGCCAGGTAAGGAAACTTGCAGAATTCCTCTACCATTAATGAGTCATTCAGGAAAATATTATGGCCCACATGGAAGTTTCTAGAGAATCAAACCTGAACAGATTTTTGGGGAGTGGTGGTTAAAAACTCACCACCTCCTGTTACTACAAAGCATTAAAAGTCAGTTGCGAGTTTTATTTAAAAATAAGCATTATACCTGGGTTTCATAAAATTCATACATGACTATGTACATAGATACAAATAAAATAATATTAAAAATAAAAATCACACTTGCTTTCACATGGCAGTGGCCCTGGCACCCCACCTACATAATGTTAACTTTTCCTTTAAAGGAATTGCTTGGCCCAAGGAGGCCACAGTTAGAGATCACCAAGCCATTAATAAAGCTGTAGCCCATTGCCTGCAACATTTTCAATTCAGATTTCAAAAAATATAAATAATTTAATTACAAAACCCAAATATATAAAATATTTTGGCACAGTGAAGCATTGGTCAATAGCAGGGAAATGACTTAAGATTCTGTGACACCTCTCTCACATTCAGTCATACCTGTAAATTACACATACGTACTCATGGAACAGGGGCCCAATAAACAAACCCCAAACAGTAGTCATATCATTTATCATATGGAATAGTTCCCTGATGTGCTTCTTTCTCGTTTTTTGTTAGTAACAAATCCATGGAAAGTGCGACAAAAATAGTAGAGGTGAAGGGGTGCCTGGGCAGTAAGAATAGAGGAAAAGTCTGTGAAGGGTGGGAGGGAGATAGGGTACAGGCTTGGTAAAGAAATGCTAACAGTTCTGAAAATTTGCTTTGGTCTTCTGTCAAGTTACAAAAGAGGAAGGAAATATTCTGGACTAAGTTAAAGCACTTATGTCAAAAATCTTTAGCTTTAAGGCATGTTTGATGGAGCGTTTTCTTTTAAAGTTTCTTTTTCTGTGGAGAGAAAGTGCAAAGCCCTGAACCTGCAATAACGTCCTCGATGGCGGGAACCCCGGTGGGGCTCAGACGCGCTGCTCAGGCCAGGAGCGTCTCCATAGGGCAGGGCGGGTGCGGCCCCGGGCCCCGGCCCCCGGCGGAGGCTGACTACAGGGCTGCGGGCAGCCTCAGGGGGCAGTACAGGTGCGCGTCGCAGCCGGTCGCCGAGAAAGGCTTGGCAGGGGTCGAGGCGACGGGCGCAAGCAGGAGATAAGACGCTGGCTCCGCCACACCACAGCCGCAGAGAGGCAGTACTGCCCCGCCTGACGCGCTGGGGTGGACTGCGGGATATGCGGGCATCGGAGGGCAGAGCGTGGCGACCCACGGCAGCCGCACTCCAGGGGCCGAGTCTCCGTCTCGACGGCTGCGGAAAGGCTTGCTGAGGATGCTATCTATGGCAAAGGAGCTGGAGAATTTGCCCACGGGGCTGGCGTGCCCCTCCTGAAGGGTGGGGGACCTAGCTTGGGGAGAGCCCAGGGCGGCGGGAGCCAGAGGCGAGGCAACAGCCTCCTCCCGCCCTAGACCTGGTGCCAGGGCCGCCGCCCGGTGGCCGAGGCGCTTGCGGCGGCGGCGAAAGACCCCGTCGGCGAAGGTATACTCGCTGTTGGGGTTGAGCATCCAGTAGTTGTCCTTGCCCCAAGGCCGCGAGGGGTCGCGCAACACTTTGACGAAGCAGTCGTTGAGCGACAGATTGTGGCGCACGGAGTTGCGCCAGCCTGTGTAGCTGCCGCGGAAGAAGGGGAACTTGCCCATGAGGTACTCATTGATCTCGGCCAGCGTCAGGCGCCCGCCCGCGGAGTCACGGATGGCCATGGCGATGAGCGCGATGTACGAGTACGGGGGCTTGGGCCGCCGAGTGTACGGCTTGCTGCGCCCGCCCTCACCGACCGCTGCGCTCTCCGTCACGGGCCCCGAAGCTCCCGCCTCCACGACCCCAGACGTCGCAGCTGCCGAGCCCTCCTCCTCGGCCGCAGGTTCTCCTCTCGCCTTCCGTTTGTTGCCTCCCGCAGCTGGGCTGTTGGCCACACACTCCCCGTCCGAACCCAGCGAGTCATCGCCGGCTGCCGACAGCGGAGAGGGTGCGTCGCTACCGCCTGCGCCCTCCAGGTCACTACCCGGCTTGTCCCCGTGGGCCTCGGGGGGGCCGAACACCTCCAGCTTCATGCCCGCGCACCCCGTCCCTGCCCAGCACCCTACCCTTTTTCTCTGAGTGGTCTTGGGAAGCTGGTGCAAAAAGGCAGTGGTGGTGATTTCGGCGCCCGGAGTCCTTGACTTCCTCTAACGAGAGCGCTCCCCCCTCTTGGCGAGAGACAGTCACTTTACCATAGGAGAGTCCTCTTCCGCTGGAATTTTTCTTTGGAGGGGTTGTGCTTATTGGGTGCACTAAGAGCGGCAGAGAGGAAGGAGTTGGGTGGGCGCTGTCTTCAGTTCCAGGATAAGAGAATTCGGGGTGAATGTGTGCCGGGGTGCGGTTTCAACCTCTCGTTTCCAGACACCAGGGCCTTGAGATTTCCTGCTGGAAGAAACGTACGCATCTGCTCTGGTTCCAAGAGATCAGGAGGGTTTCTTCAATGGACTTTCCAGGTCCTCTGCAGGAGACTTCGGGCACGGAAATGGTGCAGGCTGTTGTGCGCGCCACCCTTGGGGGAAAGTCCGGTGTCTTCAGCCTTGAGCGCTCGAGGAGCCGAGTCCCTGAGGCTGTGGCTTAAGCAGCTGCCTTCCAGTCTTCCGCCTCTCGAGCAGCATCTCCGCGCTAGCCGGCTGCAGCTAAGTCTGACCTCCACCTTCCTCCCAGCCCAATATAACCCTGGGGCGACTCCGCAGAGGCGGGGCCTCGGCTCCGACAACAGAGGGATGGGGAAACTAGGTGGCTTAGGTAGCTGAGACTCTCTGGCAGGCGCTTACCAGGTTAAGGCCCAGAGGCTGCGCCACCTCCAAATAAAAACACGCAGGTTGTTTGTTTTGGGTCTGACCAGGCCCGCCCTCTGCCTCTAGCCAATGGGGTGCGTGCGCGCGGCTAGGGTGTGCGAGTAATTGTGAGTTTGTGTGCGTCTCCGTGTCCTAGCTGGGCCCTCCCGCTCCTCGGCTCAAGTGTGAGCACCCCGCAGTCCCAGAGAGGTCTCTGCGCCCTGGAGCGATTTGAGAGGGAGGGCAAAGCTTGGGGGTGGGGGCAGGGGAGGCGAGGGGGGCGTACCTGGAAGGGCTGGGCCAAGTTAGCAGGGAGTATGCTCAGGCCTGTAGCCTTCCTAAGGTGCACGCGGTGCGTGTTTGTTTCTCTGGTGATGAAAACAGTGCGTTTTCCGAAAGTAAATGCCTCTCATCCCTAACTAGGTGCTGAACCGCACAGACCAAACTGGACACACCTTTGCAGTGACCACTTACTGAGCCACGTTCTGTACCCTTTCCTGTGATTCCCTTTTAAGGACGATTTTTGTCTTCTTTCCTTTTATAAAAAATAAAACACTGGGCTTGAAATCGTATACATACGCCTTTTGATATGAACTCGATTCTTGCTTGCTAAGGATCTCCGACTTTCACTTTTCTTTTGCCTTTACCTTTTTCTGTACCTGGCTGGTGGCTCTTGGGAAAGAGAAGTAGTGTCCCCTCTTCCCCTGGGGCAGCTGTGCCTAGAATCTAGAGCGGGATGCCCAGCTCTGCTTTCCCGCGTGCCCCTCTAGACTCGGAGCCTTTTTGTTCGTGGGTTCGCACAGTCAACAGGAATGACTGGGAGGGCGTGTACCCAGGGGCAGGCGCTCAGAACACGATGTGTTTGCAGCCATTTCTTTCCAATCCTTCTGGTGAGGAGTTTTTCTGTGGTTTCAGTGGCACCAGTGTCTGACAGCCAGGAAAAGGGAATATACCTTTTCTTGCTCCAGGAAGTTGAGGACCTGACGTTTGGTGGTGTCAATTCTTAAGAGAGGGGATCGCTGACCCACAGAAGATTACATTTCTTACCCTCTGCCCTTCCGCACTGAAGTTTCCTCCTTTTTCCTGTCTTTGTTGAAAATAGAAAAAGACTGCAAGTACATGGGAGCTCACCTTTGATGTTTATTTTACTATTTTCCACCATTTGTGTGATGTACACAATTCTCTCTTATCTTTATTCAGGAAGTTTTAAAGGCATTTAGTCTGGGATTGGTGGCAGAATGACAGACCCATGGAAGGTTCTGTTATTTTCGTGTTTGGGGAAATGACACATTTAAAGATTAAACTGACACTTATTTTGTGTTCCAGTGAGGAGCGGGTGGGATGTGGCTTCTTTTGGGGGGTGTGCTGCCCTAAAGAGGATGTTCTCATCACTAGCCCTTGGAGTCCATTCACCCTTGGACCTGGAGAGGGGAATGGGTTTGGACAAGAGAGCAGTCAGGTAGAAGTATCAATCTGACTAGGGATAATAGGCACTCAAAATGAGTGTTATCCTATTGTGAACTCTAGAAGTGGGCAGGGCACTTGGATGAAGGCCTATTTTTATGGATACGATAAGTGTAAAGAAGGCCATTGAAAGACTGCAGGGCCAAGGTTTTGTGTCTATCCCCAGTTCCATCTTGGAGACCACACAGGGGAGCTGTCCTATAGGCGTGAAGCCACTCATCTTCCACAACACCCTTGCCCCCATGTTACAGAACAGATCCAGGGGTATGTGAATGATATATTATGACTGAAAGGACCCAACCCTTTTTTGCTCTGCCCCCCCCCCTACTAGGTTGCCTTGCTTGCCCCAAGGAGAAAGACATCTCTCAATACCAGAGATTGGTGAAAAGGAATTATTTATTTAAAAGTTATAGAGACTTAAGAGTAATGACTTGATGTCTTCATTAAAAATACCGAAGTCTTTTAGAATACCCACAGATGCACACAATCCTTCCTTCTCCCTCTGCCCTAGTCTGGGGTACGGTATCTCAGGAAAAGAAGTAGAAGTCCATGATTCAGGCTCCCAGCATCATCAGCTACATTGATGCCATGATCTCCAGTTAATCCAAAATCATGTGGCACCTTTACATGGCCCACCAGCAAGAATCCCTTCACCCCTTTTCTTCCTGGTGAAGTCTCTCCTGCTTCCTAAGCCATGTGGCAAAAGGGAGCACCCCAAAGCCTCGTGGTCCCAACCTGGCATGGCTGTCACACCTGGGTTTAAATGCCAGTGCCAATCTTCCTCTGCAGCCCCATTTCCGACTCCTCGGAATCAGTTACACCTGCCAGCATTCCCGCATTGGTTCAGCTCTACTGGGCTGCCATAGCAAGTCAGGGCAGGCATGGCCCCACGGCATGGGGCCAGTCATCTTCAAGCTCTCACACAGGTGCTGTAACCAGGGGGAGTTGCTTCTCAGTTACATCTTGGGTGGAAGTCACTTCCATCCCCCTGGCTCAAAGCATGGCCACAGCCATTTAACATATCCATGAAACCAGTTAAAGGTTATAGATACATTAAATGACCATTCTAGAGGTTATCTGAAAAACTGTTTTTATTCAAAGCAACACTCAACGGCCCTGCTCCATGTGACCCATCCTCCAGCTCAGACTGGTGGGGCTGAGGACAGCATATATGTATTTTTTTCCTAATATTTCCTGGACACCCTGAGTTCTAGACTCCATTACAAATCCCTATGTGGGCCCCCCCCCCCCCGGCTGCACCCTGTTACACCCATGCAACCAACACATCCCCAGGTTTGGGGCATCACTTCACTCTGTTTATAGCAACCTTGATCCTAGACCCACCCACTGAGTGGCTTCCTTAACCCCATGAAGCACCCTCCTATCTCCATTACCCTTCCTTCCCCAGATTGCCCAGCCCGGCTGCTCCAGGGTCCTCAGGTTAGTCTGGGGGGTTCCAGCGAGCCTCTCTGCCTGTTGATAGGTATATTGTTCAGAGAGGAAAGACGACTGCACCACAATATGTCCTGCTGACACTCACACATGACTGCATGGGCTCTTCCTCACCTGAAAAAAGATGCCAATTAGAATGGATTCAAAGTTTTCTTTCAGATTGTTTTTAGGCACTAGTCTTTTGGGGGGATTGAATATATATCAGGTACATTTCTCCATTGTTGGTGACTTCTCTGGGCCATCTGGTGTGAACTCCCAGCTAACCAGACTAGAGCAGCCCAGGATGCAGGCCTGGGGAGAAGGGTAATGGGGTTGTTGTTCTTTCAGGAAGGCAACCTGGGGTTGGGGTTATATCCCCAAATCTCTCCCCTCTTGCAGACAAAAGGACTATTGGTCACTGAGAAGGAAGGTATACTCCCCCCATTTCACTTTTCCTTTTTATTACCCAGAGATCTCCCCATTACACAGCAGCAGCCTCTCCTTACTCTTTTCTCAGTTAGAAAAAGGATCTTCCAATCACTCCTATAGGATAGCCCTTCACTTTGCCTCAGGGCTGAGCCCCTGGTGAGCTGCTATCTGTAGGCTTGAAGCCTATAAAAGTTTAGGAGGAAGGGAGTGGAATAAGGTAGGAGAATTCTCAGCAGGAAAACCTTTTCTATTTTCAGAATGACTCAGACATTGAGAGATAGGCAGTGTAGTTTTGGAAAGGAAGGCCCATCTTAGAATGACTGGCAGGGTGACCCCAGAAGGGATTAAATTATCCCCAGGAACTAGAATGTAAGCTCCATGAGGATAATAGTTTTGTCTTTTTCCTTCAATACTGTACCCCCAGTCCTTGCCGCCAGAATGACTGTCACATTGTGCCACATACTGGGAATACGCTGCATTTATAATCAATTAAGATCAGTAATAAAACAACTCTTTCTCTCTGTGGTTAATTCTGTTGTTATTATCTTTAACTATTGTTTTATAGCTGGGAAGCCATTCACCTTTTGCAGATATAAGAAAAATGGGAATGGAGGGGAAATACATTCATTCACTGCACCTCTGTCTACAACATCCTCAAAACTATGAACCATTTAAGAGCTCAGACACTGAAAAAAATTCACATCATATTTTGCTAGTTCATGAGTTCCCCAGAAATGCTGGGAGATTTCTGTCCCCTATTCCTCAGTCCTTTTTAATGGGGGGTCTACTATTGATGGGTTATAATAAATGCCTGTAGGTAGAGCCTGACTTAACTACTTACAGCTACAAAAGACCCACTAACTAATTTTGACTGTTGCCCCTTAATTTCCATGGGAATAAGTGAATAAACTATGGCAAAGGATGAGTTCACATTTCCATGATTTCCTGGCCTCCCTGAAGTGGTTTTAGGCAAAAGAAGTTAATGCATTTATCTTTAGATACCAAGAACTAATTTAATTAACTATGGAAACTATCTGCCATTTTAAGACTTTCTGTAATTTGATAATGCTTCACTGAACCAGTTCCTAAACACTGATGTGGGAAGGATATAATTTAATTCTTAACATACCTAAGGCCACCTGGTACACTGGAGGTTGAGTCCTAGTGGCAATATTGATGACTTGCTATCCATTAGAAGAGCACACAGGCTGCTAGCACAAAGGGAACTATGGAATCAACTTGATAACATGCACCTGGGCAACCTGGAAACAGCTTTGAGTTTCTTGCTATGGTAACCCTTGCCAGTAGAGCCACAGTTGTGCCATTTGTGTCCGAAGCGAAGGTTAACTTAAAATTGCCTTCCTGTGAAAACCAGCGCCTCTGGAGAACTCTGCTATAATGTTAAGAACTGAGGAGACTCAGGCATAGAGAACATGCTAATGTTGACAGCTCTAGGACAAAACCCATGGCTCTGAATCTATGCAAAATCTCTGGTAGAGCAGAGAGGGTTGAAAGTCAGGCGGCAATGCAGGTCCTCTTCAAAGATAAAGCTGGGCTCCCTCTCTATCCCCCCTTTTTTTCAGTGAAAACATATGGGAAGAAATGGAGTATTTTGTACTCTGTTCCAACTCCCAACTCCATAATCTGGCTGGTCCCTTG
The DNA here is from genome assembly GCF_021234435.1 of Artibeus jamaicensis. Lineage (NCBI taxonomy): Eukaryota > Metazoa > Chordata > Mammalia > Chiroptera > Phyllostomidae > Artibeus > Artibeus jamaicensis. The sequence goes on from NW_026521765.1 coordinate 191,714, forward strand.
TAGATGCTGAACACTTGTGAAGAATCCTGCAGAGATGGGGGATTCTTCATCTCTGAAGGATTCTTCATCTCTGATGGAGGATTCTTCTATGTCTACTACCACACCCACCTGTAGAGGTCTCTCGCATTGATGCGAGAGAGAACACCTGTAGAGGTGGGTGTGGTAGTAGACATAGAAAAATTAGGTCATTTTACACATCTATGGAAGAGAATCAGGCTTGTTTATTTGCTGCATTTGTTCAAGTAGCGAGAGGTCAAGGCTTAATCAAAGAATCCCAGGGTATGTCTGGGCATTGTTGACCAGGTGCAAATCCAAGGACTGTACCTAAAGTTTCTTCTGAGAATCCTAAAGTTTCTTTTCCAGGGCTGTGGAAAATTTGAAAAGAATTTTTGAGCACTCCTAAAAACATCAGTATTCTTCATTGCCAAATTTCCCATCATAACTTGTACATTCTTCTCTTTTAATATAGTATCACCAGCACTAGTCTTTATTTATTAACCATGACTGGAATTACTTTCTCATTTATAGGTATAGAGCTTAAATGAGAAGAAAGATGGAAGAGAAATAACCCAAATTCTCTGAGGAGGGATTGAAAATGATAAAATTATCTATTCCTCGAAATCTTTCCCTTATCTGGTACTATTAGTTCACTAGAAAATGGCTAGATTATAGTCTGGCCTGACAACGAAGCTAGCCTTATGGACTTTAAGTCAAGGCCGTGTGCAGAAACAACTGACATGTACAGGACTTTGAAAGTTAAGAACATAAATTTGAAGTAACAGTAGTAATATGGACAGATGTCTCTACTGCTATAACTTGGGAAGAACTTGGTACAGAAGTTATAAATGTGCTGAAGGGATTAAGAAGTACAAATGGGCAGTTATAAAAATAGTCACAGGGATGTAAAATATTGCACAGGGCTTATAATCAATAATATTGTAACAACTGTATAGTGTCAGATGGATACTTAGATTTATGGGGGGTGATCATTTCATAAGTTATATAAGTGCCTAATCACTATATTGTGTACCTAAAATTAATATAAAATTGTCTGTCAGCTGTAATTGAAAATGTTTTAAATTATTTTTAAAACCTGCAGATGATTCAGTGAAGCCTGTTAAACTGCAGACTCACAACCTCACTAGGCAATGGTAGTTCATTTCCTAAGGTCAACATGACATGTTTTTTGATCAAGGAGAGCCAGGCTAATGCTACCAGTGAATTGTCACCCTTTGAGAAGAACCATAGATCCCCTTCTACCATGCCTCAAACACGTTTATAGCTTCTTTGGACAAAGCACCAATTCCCTCAACATAAAAAAAAAAGTTGATAATGAATAAAGAAGAGGGTCTATTTCTAAAAAAAACCCAAAACCCCAAACAAACAAAAAATTAATTTGTAGAAATTCCGCTAAGCTTAAAAAGGAGAATTACAGCAAATCATTATCAGTGTTACACAAAGCAGGTTATTTGTAGTTTTGCAAGGAAATACATTGATTCAGTCTCCATGGCCAGCATGGTTTCTTTCTTTCTTTTTATATTTTTAGTGGTATTTATTTATTTATTTTTAGTTTTAGTTTTATTTAGTTGTATTTAATTTTTTCTTTTTTAAATTTTAATTGTTGTTCAGGTACAGTTTTCTGCCTTCCCCCGCATCCCAGCCTACCCCTAGCCCTCCCCACCTCCCTCCCTTCCACCCCTCCTTGTCATTGTCCATGTGTCCTTTATACTTGTTCCTTCAAATCCTTCAGGTTTCTATACATTATATACAGTGGTTAAATTCTGCACAGCATTTTGTGATGCAGCCTTATATAATTCTGTCAACCATTTTTAGGTGGTCAGACTATACCAACAGATTGGGATGCAGTCTACTTTAGGTAATAGCACAGTTTCTATCTTGGGAACCTGAGGTAATTAAAAAGTAGCTGACAAGAACTATTTTTTTATCCTCATCCAATAACTTTTTTTCAGTGCTTTCAGAAAGAGAGGGAGAGAGAGAAAAACATTGATGTGAGAGAGAACATTGATTGGTTGCCTCCTGTATGTGCCCTGACTAGGGATCAAACCTGCGACCCTTCAGTTACAGGACAATCAGCTGAGCCACACCAGCCAGGGCAAACAGTAGCTGATAACTTCTTGAGTATACCAGTCTAGTTTTGGAAAGACAAAAACATGTCTTTTTCCCCAGCTAAAGTTTAAACCCAATGTCCAAGGCTCATGGGATCATTTATGAAAAGAATGGAGGAGTCCTTAGAGCAGGCTGATTCTGACTTAGCACCAGAATCTGCCAAAGAACTAATTGGAAATAATGTAGAATTCAGACTTCAAGCCATGCCTAAAAAATGACAGCCCTAATGTTTTTGTACCTGTCAGCCAAGGAGAATGGACTGCAATGTGCATGCGTGATCAATGATGACTTTGCTGCACTAGTCACAGTAGGCAGTAGACCTGCTGAGTGAGCTTGTATGCTGTGTGACCATCACATTCAAAATGACTGAATGAGTAGAGCAACGAATCTGCCTTAAATTTTGTGTTAAGCTTGAACATTCCTCCACAGAAACTATTCAGATGATTCAGAAGGATTTCAGGGACGATGCAATGAATACAGCACAAATAAAAGTGTGGCACAAATACTTCAAAGTTGGTCAATAATCTGTTGAAACTGATCCATGTTCCACAAGGCCTGCAACAAGCAAAACATCTGAGAATGCTGAACATGTGTAGGCTGCAATCAACAAAGATCGGTGACTGACAGTGCAAGAACTAGAACCTAATCAGGGGATTCCAAACACTACTGTGTCTGAGATTTTGATGCAGGATCTTGGCATAAAATGTGTGGTGGCAAAATTTGGTCTGTGGCTTCTGCTGCTAGAGCAGAAGGGACATTGTGCTGCAGTTGCTAATAACTTGATTCAAACCACTACCAATAAACCAGATTTTCTCAAGAAGGTCATAACCAGAGGTGAATTGTGAGCCTACAGCTGTGATCTGGAAACAAAGGCCCAGTCATCCCAATGGAAATCGCCTGCTTCTCCATGCCCAAAGAAGGTGTGATAAAGTCATAGGCAGATCAAGACTATGTTAACTGTGTTTTTGCTTTGGAAGATGTTGTCCATCATTAGTATGCTCCTCCAGACCAAACATTATAATAAAAATCATTAATAAGGATCGCTGCTTCAATGTTCTTTGCCAGCTGAGAGATGCAATGCAATGAAAACAGCTGCAGCTATGGGCAACTGGTAATTGGCAGCTTCATCACTACAATGTGTCTACTCATGCATCATGTCTCATGCAGAGTTTTTGGCCAAACATCAAGTTACCCAGGTGACTCAGCCCCCTACATTCCAGATTTGGCACCCTATGACTTCTGGCTTTTCCTAAAACTACAAGCACCTTTGAAAGGGAATAGATTTCAGACCATTGATGAGATTCAGGAAAATATGATGGGGCAGCTGATGGCAATTCCAACAAAGGCTTTTGCAGAGTGTTTTGAACAACGAAAGAGATGCTGGGGGAACTGTGTGAGGTCCCAAGTTGCCTACTTTGAAGGGGACTGAGGTGTCATTGTCCTACATACAATGTTTCTGGTATCTTGCATGTTCTTCAATAAATGTCTCTATTTTTCATATTAAATATCTGGGTACTTTCTGGACAGATCTCTTACACTTCTATGACCATCATCATAATCAAGATATAGAACATTGTTATCAATTCAAAATTGGCTTCATGCTCCTTGCAGTCAATCCTACCTTCCCTCCCCATTCTCAGGCCCAGACAATAGCTAATCTGTTTTTTGTCACATTTATATTAATGTGTAAAAATAGAAATATATATATTTATCTCTGTTTTTTGTCCACTTAGAACATTTCCTGCTTATAATTAGTTTTCAGCAATTTGATGTTTCATGATGTTTCTTGCTATGGTTTGGGTTTAACCATTTTGCATATCATTGAGCTTCTTAGATATGTGGATTTATTGTTTGTATCAGATATGAAAAAATTTCAGTCATTTCTTCAAAAAATTTTGGTTTTGCTACTCATACTGTATCGTATTCTACTTCTCCTTCTTATTAGACTCCAATTATATGTATGTTTGAGTGCTTGATATTGTTCCACAGGTTATGGAGTTTTTCTGTGTGTTGTTTGTCTGTTTTCCTTTTTACTTATCATTTAAATATTTCCTATTGTAATGTATTCATCTTCACTGATAATTCTTTTGTGGCATCTGTTCTGTTGTTAAAATTGTCCAATAAAATTTTCCCCAGACATACTGTGTTTTTCTTTGAAATTTCCATTCGATTACTTTTTTATATTTTTCATTTGTATCCTTATTCGCGTTTTTCTTTAAAATCTTAAATATATGTTTAATAGCTTTTTTGAAGTCCTTGTCTTCTATTTCTAAATTTTTTGTCATTTATGGGTCTTCTTATTTTGACATTTCCTTCTTGTCATAATTTGCTGATTTTTTGCATGTGAAGTAATTTTTGATTGTATGTAGAACATTGTGAGGCTTATATTGCTGCATATTTTGATTTTTTCTTCTTTTAAGAGTTTTGAAATTTGTTTTGGTAGATAATTAAGAAATCGATTAAACCTTACATGACTTGTTTTTAAAGCATTGTAAAGGGCAGTTCTAGAATAGTCTGTACTTTGGGGGAAATTATCCTTACTACTAAGGGGTGACCCTTTAGGTGTCTCTACATATTTCCATAGTGTTAAATAAGAGGAGTACAAAAGGGTTAGTTAGACTCTATGTGCTTCCCAGCCCTGTGAAAACTCTGGGAACTGTGCTGGTTGTAGTTCTTCATTTCTTTGTCCAGCCTTGTAGATTTTTACCCTATAAGTGTGCAGATTAGTATTCAATAAAAGACCCAACGTATTCCCTGTGCAGATTTCTGGAACTCTTCTTTGCATGGTTCAAGTCTCTCTGGTACTTTATCACAAATTCCAACAGGCTTAGCCTTGCTAAACTCTGATCTGTTTATCCTCATCAATGAGAATGCAGAGCTCCTCTTGGATTTTTCTGGTTCTTTGCTGTTGTTATCAAATTGCTTTCATGCAAAAATCCAGGATGATTGGAAAACTCAGCTCCTTTGTTTCATTTTCTCAGGGATCATAGTAATATTTTGTAATTATCCCTTGTCTGAAAATTAAAATATTTTGTCAAATTTCTACTTGTTTTGGGGAGGAAAAATATTCAGTACCAGCTTCCTCTTCATGGCCAAAATTTTAACTTCTGATTTTAAAAAACAGTTAATATATTTGAATCAGGACTGAATACGGGTCACACATTTTGCTTGGTTGGTGTGTATATTATCTTTACTTAATAATTAAGTCCACCTGTCATCTTCTTCACTGTTTCTTTTTCCCTTTATTTTCTTTTGCTGAAAAAAAAAAAAAAACCCTGCAAGATTTGCATGTAGAATTTCCCACACTGTGCATTTTACTGACTGAATTCCTATGGTGTCTTTTAATATATTTCTTTCTTTTTTCTGGTTTTGCTCCACAGATTTTCTCCCTATTTAAAAAAAAATTATTTAATTAGTGTTCAAGTACAGTTCTCTGTCTTTCACTCCCATCCAGGCTCACTTTCCCAGTGCTCCCCACATTCCTCCCATTTCCACTCCCCTTAGTTTTTGTTCATGTTTCCTTCATACTTGTTCCTGCAAACCCTTCTGCCTTTCCTGCAATTCCCTCCCCTCTCCCCTCTAGTCACTGTCAGCCTGTTCTCTATTTCAGTGCCTTTGGTTCTATTTTGCTTGCTTGTTTGTTTTGTTGTTTAGGTTCCTATTAAAAGTGAGATCATATGGTATTTGTCTTTCACCGCCTGCCTTATTTCACTCAGCATAATGCTTTCCAGTTCCATCCATGCTGTTGCAAAGGGTAGGAGCTCCTTCTTTCTTTCTGTTGCATAGAATTCCATTGTGTAAATGTACCATAGTTTTTGGATCCATTCATTTACTGATGGGCATCTAGGTTGCTTCCAACTCTTGGCTATTGTACATTGTGCTGCTATGAACATTGGGGTGCATACGTTCTTCTGGATTAGTGTTTCAGGGTTCTCAGGATATAATCCTAGTGGAATTGCTGGGTCAAAAGGCAGATCCATTTTTAGTTTTCTTAGAAAATTTCATACTGTTTTCCATAGTGGTTGTACCAGTCTGTAATCCCACCAACAGTGCACTATGGTCCCCTTTTCTCCACAACCTCTCCAACACTTGTTGTTTGTTACTGTGTTTATGGTGGCCATTCTGACCTGTGAAAAGTAATGTCTCTTGTGGTTTTAATTTGCATTTCTCTGATAGCTAGCGATATTGAGCATCTTTTCATGTGTCTGGATCCTCTGTATGTCTTCCTTGAAAAAGTGTCTGTATAAGTCCTTTGTCCATCTTTCAATTGGGTTCCTTGTCTTAATAGAGTGGGGTCATGTACATTCTTTGTATATTTTGGAGATTAAACCTTTGTCTGAGGTATCTTTGGCAAGTATGTTTCCCCATACAGTTGGTTCTCTTTTTATTTTAATACTGTTTGCTTTAGCCATGCAGAAGCTTTTTGATGAGATTCCATTTCTTTTATCTTTTCTTTATGTCCCTAGCTCTAAGGGACATATCAGTAAAAATGTTGCTGAGTGAAATATTTTAGATTTTCCTGCCTATGTTCTCCTCTAAGACTTTAATGGTGTCATGGCTTATATTTAAGTCTTTTATCCACCTTGAATTTATTTTGGTGTATGGTATAAGTTGGTGCTCAAGTTTCATTTTTTTTGGACATTGCTGTCCAGTTCTTCCAACACCATTTGCAGAAGAGGCTATTTTTACTCCATTTTATGTTGCTGCTCTTTTGGTCAAATATTAATTGACTATAAAGACTTGAGTTTGTTTCTGGGCTCTCTGTTCTCTTCCACTGGTCCATGTGCCTGTTTTTATGCCAGTACCAGGATGTTTTTATTACAGTGGCCTTGTAATACAGTTTGGTATCAGGTATTGTGATCCCTCCTATTTTGTTCTTCTTTCTCAAAATCGCAGCAGATATTCAGGGTCATTTATGGTTCTATATAAATTTTTGTGTTTATTCTATGTCTGTGAAATGTTCCATTGGTACTTTAATAGTTATTGCATTGAATCTGTAAATTACTTTGTATAGTATGGACATTTTGATGATGTTAATTCTTCTGATCTATGAACATGGTATATGTTTCCATTTGTTTGTGCCTTTCTTGATTTCTTTCTTCAGTGTTGTGTAGTTTTCTGCATATAGGTCTTTTACCTCCTTGATTAGGTTTATTCATAGGTATTTAAATTTTTTTGCTGTATCAAACAAGATTTTTTTCATGATTACTGCTTCTGCTGTTTCATTGTTATTGTTAGTATACAAAAATACCTTTGATTTCTGAATATTGATTTTTTATCCCACTGTTTTCCCAAATTTATTTATTAGGTCGGGCAGTTTTTTGGTAGCGTCTATAGGATATTCTATATACACTATCATGTCGTCTGCAAACAGTGACAGTTTTGTTTCCTCCTTTTCGATTTGGATGCCTCTTATTTTCTTTTCCTGTCTGATCACTGTGGCTAAAACTTCCAATACTATGTTGAATAGGAGTGGTGAAAGTAGACAACCCTGTCTTATTCATGATCTTGGTGGAAAAGCTGTTAGTTTTTGCCCATTGGGCATAATGTTGGCTATAGGTCTCTCATACATGGCCTTTGTTATGTTGAGGAATTGCTTCCTCTATTCCTACTTTGCTGAGTGTTTTTATCATAAATGGGTGCTGTACCTTATTAAATGCTTTTTTCACGTGTATTGATATAATCCTGTGATTTTTGTCTTTGCTTTTGTTTCTGTGATGTATTACATTTACTTATTTTTTAATATTGAACCATCCTTGCATGTCTGGGATTAATCCTACCTGGTCAGGGTGCATGATCTTTTTAATGTATTGTTGGATGACATTTGCCAATATTTTGTTGAGGATTTTAGCATCTATATTCATCAGCGATATTGGCCTGAAGTTTTCTTTTCTTGTCGTGTTTTTGTCTGTTTTTGGAATTAGGATGATGCTGGCTTCATAAAAAGAGTTTGGGAGTCTTCCATCATTTTGGATTTTTTGGATAGTTGGTGAAGGATAGGGGTTAGATCTTTCTTAAATGTTTTGTAGAATTCTCCTGTGAAACTCTCTGGTCCAGGGCTTTTATGTGTCAGGAGTTTTTTGATTACAGCTTCAATTTCATTTGCTGTTATCAGTCTATTCAGGCTTTCTGCTCCTTCTTCATTGAGTTTTGGAAGATTCTATTTTTCTAGAAATTTGTCCATTTCACCTAGGTTTTTAAATTTTTTGGCATACAGTTCTTCATAGTAATTTCTTACAGTCCCTTCTATTTCTGTGGTATCAGTTGTAATCTCTCCTCTTTCATTTCTGATTGTGTTTATTTGTGTCCATTTCCTTCTTTTCTTGATGAGTCTGTTACCGAACAACAAGAGGTCCGAGGGAGGGGCAATACAATATTTGGCCCACCTAGGGATGCCCAAAACTGTTATACAACAGGGGCCCCTCCCGAAAACAAAATACTAAAATCTACTGGGCCCTTCTGTCCGCCGCCAATTGGAAAGACATCTCTTAATGCCAGAGATTTGTGAAAAGGAAACAAAATGTTTATTTAATGCTATTCAGGCCTAATGCCTCCACTAAAATATCAAAGTCCTTTAGGGTATACACCTACACCCACACAGCGCTCCCTTCTCCCACTGTTCCAACTCCAGGTACCGTAAATCAGGAAAAGAGCACACGTCTGTGTTGCAGGCTGCTGGCACCATCAGCTGGGTCACTGTGCAGGATCTCGAGTTAATCCAAAGTACTGTGGTACCCTCTCATGGTGCACTGGCAAGAGTCCTTTGTACCCAGTTCCAGTCAAAGTCTCTCTTGCTTTTTCAGGCCCCGCAGCCAAAGGGGGCACCCCACAGCCGCGTGGGCCTCTTCTACCAAAGCTGCAGGAGTCCGCAATCCACCAAAAGCATGTGGCTGTCTTCTTCACCTGGCTGCAGGGATCTCCATTCTGGCAAAGCTGCGTGGTTTTTCCCTTTCACCTGGGAAAGAGGGGGTCCACACCCTGCCAAAACCACGTGGCTCCCTCTTTCACCTCACCAAGAGGGGGTCCTCACTCTGCTGAAACCGCGTGGCTCTCCCTCTCAATGGCTGCGGTGTCTGGCTTTTAAATCCTAGCACCCATCTTCCTCTGCACCCCTATTTCCGACTCCTCCCAAGATCAGTTACACTTGCCAGTATTTCTGTATTAATACAAGTTTACTGGGCTGCCATCGTTAGTCTGGGCAGTAATCATCCCATGTCCTTGAGCCAATCTTCTCCTAGCCCCTATGCAGGCGCTGTAACTTGGGGGACCTGCCCCCAGTTACATCTTGGGGGAAGTGACTTCATCCCCCCCTAGCTCCAAGCCTGGCCACAGCCATTTAACATATCCAAGTGACCGCCAAAGGCTATAGATATGTTAAAAGACAATGCCATGGATTAGCTGCAAGGCTGTGGCTGTACAAAACTGTCCCTTCCCCCCAACTCACACCTGTTGGGGGGGGGAGTGAGGACATCTTATATGTCTCTCCATTATTCCCATACACTTTGAATTCAGGACACCATTCCAAATCTTTTTTGGGGGCCCCCCCCTGGCTGCACCCTGTATCAAGTCTACTTACTTGTCTATTTTGTTTATCTTTTCAAAAAACCAGCTCCTGGAATCATTGATCCTTACAATTGGGCTTTTAGTCTCTTTGTCATTTAATTCTGCTCTGATCTTGGTTATTTCCTTCCTTCTACTTGCTCTGGGCTGTCTTTGTTGCTGTTCCTCAAGTTCTTGTAGGCATACGGTTAGGTTGTTTGTTTGAAATGTTTCTATGTTCTTTGGGTAGGCCTGTATTGCTATGAACTTCCTCTCAGGACATCCTTGCTATGTCCCATACATTTTGGGTTGTTTTCAGTTCATTTTCATTTGTTTCCAGAAACTTTTGATTTCTTCCCTAATTTCATTCTTGACCCATTCATTGTTTAATAGCATGCTAGTCAGTTTCCATGATTTTGAATTTTGGGTTTTTTCCTTGGGGTTGGTTTCTAGTTTCATTCTCTTGAAGTTGGAGAAAATGCTTCATACAATTTCAATTTTCTTATATTTGTTGAGGCTCCATTTGTGTCCTATCATGTGGTCTATCTCTGAAAATGTTCTAAGTGCATTTGAAAAGGATGTGTATTTAGCTTCTCTGGGATGAAGGGCTCTATATATATCAGTTAAGTCCATTTTATCTAGGGCATTGTTCAATGCCACAATATGTTGATATTTTGTTTGAAAGATTTGTCCATTTTTGACAGTGGGGTGTTATAATCCCCTACTATAATTGTGGTGCTGTCAATATCTTTCTTGAAGTTCACTAAGATTCTCTTTATGTATTTGGATGCCCCTATGTTGGGTGCATATATATTTAGGTTGTTAATGTCTTCTTGGTGCATTCTTTCCTTGAGTATTATGAAGTGACCTTCTGGGTCTCCCTTTATGGCCCTTTTTTTGAAGTCTATTTTGTCTGATATGAGTATTGCTACCCTGGCTTTTTTCCTTTCCATTTGCTTGGAAAAATTGTTTTTAGCCCTTCACTTTCAGTCTGTGATGGTCTTTTGTCCTGAGGTGGGTCTCTTGTAGGCAGTATATGTGTGGGTCATGCTTTCTTATCCAATCAGCTATTCTATGTTTTGTGATTGGAGCAGTTAATTCATTTATGTTTAAGGTTATTATTGATAGGTCCTTATTCATTGCCATTTTTGTACCTGTGTTCCTCTTTTTCTCTCTCTTTTCCTTCCTTTCCTTAAAGCAGCCCCTTTAGCATCTCTTGCAGAGCTGGTTTGGTGGAGGTGTGTTCTTTAAGACTCCTTTTGTCTTGGAAGTTTCTTATTTGGCCTTCTATCTTGATTGAGAGCCTTGCTGGGTAAAGTAGCCTTGGTTACAGGCCTCTGGTTCTCATCACTTGGAATATTTCTTGCCATTCTCTTTTGGCTTGGAGCATTTCCACTGAGAAGTCAGCAGCTAACCTTATCAGGGCTCCCTTGTATGTTTTTTTTTCTCCCTTGCTGCCTTTAAGATTCTCTCTTTGTCTTGGAATTTTGCTATTTTAATTATGATGTGTCTTGAAGTGGGCCTCTTTATGTTCCTTTTGATTGAAACTCTCTGTGTTTTCTGGATTTGTCTGACTTTTTCTCTCATCAAATTAGGGACATTTTTATCATTATTTTTTCAAATAGGTTTTCTATCCCTTGCTCCTCTTCCTCTCCTTCTGGTATCCCTATTATATGGATATTATTACATTTCATATTGTCCTGTATTTCTCTTAATTCCTTTTCATTCTTTGTGAGCCTCTTTTCCTTTTCTTACTCTTTCTGTTTTTTTTTCTACTTTGTCCTCCAGTTCACTGATGCGATCTTCTGTTTCATCAATTTTGCTTTCAATTCCTTCTACTTTGTTTTTCATTTCAGAAATTGTATTCTTCATTTCCTCTAGACCCTTATTGATAGTTTATATTTCCTTTTTCAGGTTGATATAGTTTGGAATGAGTTCATTGTCATTTCCCTGTAGTTTTCTTTAATTCTCTGTGAGCTCTTTGAGCTTCCTTAACCATTGCTTTGAACTCAATATCTGATAGTTGAGTTGCCTCTATTTTATTGAGCATTCTTTCTGAGGTTTCCTCCTTTCCTTTCATTTGTGAATTATTTCTTTGTCTTCCCACTGTTTGTGAGGCTCTTCTTTTTAGTCTCTGTTTGTTAAATCCATCTGTTCTGGCTGCCTGGGTTTCTGCCGTGAAGTTCTGTGGTAGAATACCTGTGAGATTTAGTGGTCTAGTCTCCTTAATCTCCTGAACTTACTGTTCTTGGGCTGTTGTTCATGTTAGCTCAGCGTTTGTCCTTGGATTTTGATTGTTTTTGGATTTTTCTTTGGTTGGTCCTTCTCACCAGCTGGTTAACTGAGGATCACTCTGTCTACCACCTCTTCTATTTTGTCATGCTGGTGTAGTCATGTTCTGTTGAACCTGGTTCTTCCATGTGTACAAGATTTTGAGAATTCTCTTTTGTTCTTGTTCAGTTGTTGCATTGGTAATTTCTTCACTATTTAGTTGTATTTCCAGATACGTCATGGATTGAGGTTTGTGTGGTTTCCACTCCCTCTTTCACCTTCTTCTGTTGTTATCTGTTGGTGGTTCCTTCATTTTTGGGTTTCCTATTCCAGTGGGCATCCTGGTGTTCACCGCTTCCACCTACTCTTTTTTGTGATCAGTTGAAGGGGGAAGGCAAAATGGTTTAAGACAGCAAGAGAGTAATCTATGATAATTACAGTAGCAGTCAGTATAGAATAGATAGGAGTTTTTTGGCCATGTATAGTGTTAATTATGATCTTCCACCCAGCTAGCCGCTTTTTAGAAAGGATGAAAAGAAGATAAGACTTTTGTTGTGGAGGGAAAGATTGTGAGTTGGATCTAGAAAGCAGTGAGGTTGTGGAAAGTCAGATTCTGAGTTTATGTGGGTGTGAAGGATAGTAAATAGGTGTAGTGTGAGAGAGAATAGAATTAATCACTACATTAATAGATTTCAGGAAACTGTGAACTGCGCTAAGATCTGGGAGGGGTGTTATGAAGTATTTACAATTGTATGGAACAGCTATTATTTACAATAATATTAGAGTAACAATCATATGACAGAATCTATGTAATCTGGATTACAAGAATGGGTAGTATAGGACCTTGAGTAGTGTGCTAAAGGAACACAAGTGACGTGAAGGACAGTAAATTAGCAATAGACTGTGAAAGGGAGAACAGGGGAAACTTGTCAAATGACACAATACAACCAGCCAAGCAAAAAAGACTGTACAAAAAGAGGAGGAATACAAAAATACCGTTAACATAAAAGATGTAAGAATAATGAAAAATAATACATATATTCCGTAACTTGCAGGTCCTCTGTAATAGCAGAATGAAATTTGTCTATTTGTCTCAACTGTTGGGATGCCCCCTCTTTGGGTCCAACTCTGGGCTTTCACAGTTCCAGGTTTTTTTGTCTCACTTGTGGGTACTTAAAAAAAAACGCAGGAGAAGTGAGGAATAAGAGATATGGAAATAAAGGAAGAAGGAATAAAACAAAATAAATAAAGGAAGAAAGAAGAAAAGAGAGGAAAAGGGTATTCAAAGAGAAAACAATAGTAAAAATTCACAGAATAAGAGATTATTTTAGAAAGAAAAAAAGAAAAAAGAAAAGAAAAAAAAAAAAAAAAGAAAGAAAGAAAAAACGCTTGGTTTCAAACTGGCCATATGAGTTTTTCTGGTCTTGCTGGCTGAAGCAGGGGGGGATTGGTATGGCTTTTCTCCCTTTCCAAAGAGCACTGGGCCAGTCTTGCAGGCTAGTCCATAGAGCTAGTCTGTCACCTCTCCCCGGTGTTTTGGGTGTGGGATCTAGGTCTTCCTTAGAAGCTCCTTCCCCAGGGTTACTGCTGTGGGCTGGGGTGTAGGCTCATGTGCCTGGCCAGGCTGCCTAGGTCCCTTCCCAGTGCTGTCACTGCTTGGCTAGGGAGGGAGGAGGCCGAATGGCTGTTGCAGGAGAATTCCTCAGTTTTTCTTTTTGAGAAATTCCTCCTACTCAAGCCTGCTGCTCCAGTATAGCCCAATTCTCCAGTCAGACCAGTAACTATTGGGGTAAGTGCGCATCAATACAGGACTCTCAACTCTCCCAAGCCAGCAACCACAGAATCTGCGGGTGATCACAACCTTTGTGTGTTTGCTTCTTTGTCCTTATTCTCCTCTCTATGACTTGAAGCAACCAGGTCTCTCCTGGTGTTGCTTAAGCCTTTTTTCCTCAGGGACAGCAGGAGCAGTTAACTCAGCTCTCTCCCAAGGACTCTGGCAAGCCCATGGCTCTCAAGTAGTCTCCAGGCCTGGAGCTACTGCCGCCCTGATCCCCGAGCTGGTCCCTGAGACTTTATTGTCCTGAAGCATTCTCTTTACCATCTGGTTTTTCAGTGTCCGCTACAATTTTTGGTCTCCTATTTTCATATATACTGGGGTACTGTTGGCTGTTTGCTCTGTTTCTCCATAGATTGGCTAGGTTTTTCTCCCGAGTGTAGGGCAAATTGGAATTTGCTCCTTCCTACTCCACCGCCATCTTCCTTCTTATTTAATATAGTTCTTCATATGCATTTTTGGTAATTAGTAACTGAATTTAGAGATTTGATGAGATTCAGATGATTTTGTAAATAACTTTAAAGGTGTTGCTTTGCTTTTCCCCCAAGAAGCACATGTCTCTTTTTGTAATATTAACAGCCATTATGCTAAATGACTAGATCAAAACACTTTTTTTAATTTGTTAATTTATTGTAGATATTGGACTTCTTCTAGATAGAATTTCTAGACTGTGAAACTGGGACTATTATTTCTAGCCATTCACTTGTTTTCAAAATATCGATGACAAATTTTAGCTCAAATGAGAAATGGAATGTTTTTAGACTCGCTCAAGGAAAAGCTGACCCATATATTGATCATATATGCTACTTTCAAGGTTATGCTCTAACTAAAGCTGGGTTCACATGTGCTACCAAGAGGGAAGACACCTTTAGGTCTCCTCAGTGAGAGGCAAGAATGGATTTTCATATCAGTCATAAGACTGGGATGCTTCTGTAGTGCTTAAGGGCATGCAAAATCTTTTTGTAGAATAAATTTGTTCAACTTTTTGTTAAAACTAGTTTGTGGGGTGTGGTGGCGACCTCTCTGTGACATCCCCCAGTGCCACAGACACGTGTGAAGGAGTAAATATGGCCAAGACATGCTGGATCTGTTTGGCGATGGAGGATTGGGCTGTGGCCAGTTTCTCTGGGGAGAAAGAGGCCAGCAGCAGCCAGTTTCTCCGAGGAGAAAAAGGCCTTGAGCGCCTTTTTCCATAGCCTTTTATTGGGTTGTAATACACAGGAATACAGGGCAGCAAGGATCAAACAGTAGATAACATTTCAAAGAGGTCTGAGGGTTTCAGTCTGAGTGAATGTCTGTCAGGAAGAGAGTTGCAGAAACTTTGGGAGACATACTCATTTCCTCTCGGACCCTTATCATATGAATGAAAGCACTCTTAGCAGAGCAGATTTCACAGGTTTATCAGCAAGTCTTTGTGATGCCAGATTTTTCCCCAGGGCACACTCTGGCCAGGCAAGGAGCTGCACCTCTCCCCATCAGGTATTCAGGCTTAAGGGGATTAGAGTCAGGAAGCGCTTCTCCCAGAGTACATGGGGACTCAGGCTTTGACAAAGCTGGGGGGCAAGAGTCCATTGCTCTCTGTTGCAGCCCCCTGAGTCCTTCCATGAAGGCCTCCCAGGTGATAAAGTCTGGCTTAGCTTGCCCGCCCCCCCCAGCCCCCCCCCCCCCCCCCCGTGAGGGGTTTTACCCGTCATTGACTTCTGACCAAGCTTTGGGGGCAGGGAGAGGAACTGAGGCAGCGTTTGCTACCAGAGACAGCCTTTGTTTCCTGAGGCTGGCATTCCAAAGGTTGTCTCTCGCCCTTACCCACAAGGGGTAGAGATACAATTCCTAAAACCAGGCAGAGTGGTCTACTACAGTGGGGCTGACTTACATAAACTCTGAGCATAGGATTTTCTCAGCAAAGATGTCTGTCCTAACTCTCATACTAGTAGATATACAATTATTTATTTTAACAAATAACTTTCTACTCTCTCTTTTTTTTCTTCCTCAGGATTTTCTGATATTTTCAGTCTAATTTTGTAATACGACTTGGAAACTGGGGCACACATAATTCAGGGACTTGGAAAAGTTTATTTATTCAGGGCTCCCTGCTATCAGTCCCCTTGTTGTTTCACAGCTGCACTCCATGCTATAGAACATGGTGGGTAAGTTCTCTTTTGTCTCCTTACACACCACATCTGTGCACAAGAACCAATGTCAGTGCTTTCTGAGTAGCTTTTGGGATAGTTATCATAGGTGGAGCCTGCTTGTGGTGTCTTACTTCGAACTTCATTTCTCTGCAATGCCTGGGAAGATCTAAAACATTTTTTCTAGTATGTTGGTTGATCTTCACTGGTATGCTCAATAAATTGTGAGTGTAGGTATACTCTCCAAAATGGTCTAAGCCATGCAGGCAGTTGGTCTGGTTGCTTATGTTCATCTGCATCTAACCCTTTCCTTGTGGAATGTTCCCAAGATGTTTTGCATATTTGGTAAAGCTAGTATTGGTTTCTCAATCTCTATTCTTTGTGTTTATTTTTTGAGTATTGCAAATATTTCAAATTAGTATTCTTTCTTCCACCACACTCCAGGTACAACTTAGAGGGTAACTCCTCCTCTGTAAGTTAAAATGTTTAGTGTGAGATTTTGATCTCAACTTTTTGGAAAGTATGTTTCAAAAGTTGCTTCAGCAATCTCAGCTCAGGTGTGGTGATAACCTCTCAGCATTGACGTGGCCCGTGGTTAGCTTACTGCCAAACTAGACCTGACATTCTTTGCCTCTTTGTCTCACTCTCTGAGGGAAGTAAAATTAAACTTGATTTTTACCATTCTTGTAGAATTACAGCAACCATGCATTTTACATTTGGGAATAGTCCTACTTCAAAATCTCTGACTAGTTCTTTACACTAATTAACAAGACGCTCTGGAATTCTGCATATTTCAGTGCCCAACCCATGTCTTCCAAACTGTGTCCTTGGAAGTAGAAATGGCAGAGAAACATCTTTTGTGAGGTCTCATGTCCTGTTAGTTGATTTTAAAACTATGGTTTATTGAATTGTACTGCAGAAAATTATTTGTCTTAACCAAGTGATTTGGTTGTGCTGAGGCAGAACCTGAAAGAGAGGCCTGCATGGAGGTATTTTATGAGGGAAAAATAATGTCAGGGATCAGGAGTGAGGAGCAGAAAGAGGAGACAGGGAAGGGATGCTCCCATATGATGCACTGTGGAGAGGACACTAGCTCCAAGAAAATGCCTCAGCTGCCTTAAGAAATGTATCTTGGTACTGCCTGCTTCCCCCCACAAAGGATGAAACATTTACTATGGCTTCATTTCCCATTGGTCAAGGGTGGCCCAGTGGGTGTTAAGCCCCTGAACTTTTTTAGTGCCCAGAGGCCCCAGTAGGCTTGGAGAGACTTGGAGTGAGGTGTTGTTGAGACACCTTTGTTCAGGGCTATGGCATAGGATGGAATGAGGTGTGGGCACAGAGGTGGACAAAGGGGAATTTCAGTGGGGTCAGATATTTTATTGGGGGGAGGGGGAAAACAAATGCCAGATATGTATTTTAAATGAAAATATCTTTTAGCCTTGGCTGGTGTAGCTCAGTGGATTGAGCGCAAGCCTGTGAACCAGAGGATTGTGGTTTGATTCCCAGTCAGGGCACATGCCTGGGTTGCAGGCCAGTTCCCATCAGGAAATGCACAAGAGGCAACCATATATTGATATTTCTCTCCCTTGATCCTTCCCTTCCCCTCTAAAGATAAATAAATAAAATCTTTAAAAAACTGAAAACTACTGTTTAAAAAATATATCTTTTAAAATTTTACCAGATCTCAATTTACATTGATATGTGAGTACAGATGAAAGAGAGCACCAGCATTTATAGAGCTACTAGCAATTCCCTCCCAGACATTCCACCTGGGTTATCTTTTGAGGGTGCACTTGGCTCTGACACTGGGAGGAAGCACAGGGCTCATAGTGAATGCACATGTAAGCAGTAACAATTTTCAAGGGCTGCGTGGTTTACCCTATGCAGTTCAAGCAAATTGTGGGTACTTTTTCATATTGTCTTTATCTTTTATTTTTAAAGGTCATTTAGGATCACTAGAATTGTATGAAGGGACTTGTACAATTTAAAATATTCTTGGCTGTGCACAAGCATTTAATACTAGTCAAGGCTGCGTCAAAGTGAAAGTCCTCAAAGGACATCCTTTTTCACATAGAAGGTAGATTTAACATTGCAGTGGAAAACCAGCCAGTTATTACCCAGAATTGAATAGGTATGAGGGCCATGTTAACTGAGAAATGCCTCCTGTTTTCTCCAAAGTTCTACCAGGGGGATGAAGGTATGAGCTGGCATGAGAAGGACAGAGTTTCAGAAAACAAAATGGCAGTAACCTACAATCAGTGAATCTACTTTTTACTGAGCAGTTATGAGGTGGACTACCCAGAAAACCAGAATTTATTTATAAAAAATTATGTATTTACTTTTATATATTTAAACTTAAGTCGCTTTAAAAGTACTCTTCATTTGATGGTATATACCTATCGAGATTTTTTCCACTTCTCAAAATAGTTTTTGAACTCATCAATTTTGATGTCTTTTAGTGCTTCTGCTACTTTTGTTTTATTTTGTTTTGTTTAGCCTCTTCCACATTGGCAAAATGTTTCCCTTTGAGGACTTTTTTAATCCTTGGAAACAAAAAAATGTCATTTAGGACAAGATCAGGTGAACAAAGAGGGTAGGGCATGGGGGTCATGCCATTTTGGTCAAAAACTGCTGACTACTCATCATGGTGTGGTCAGGTGCACTTATAAATTACCCATTATAAAATGGGCAAACAGGTTGAGAGTCTTCAAAAAAATTCACTGAAACTGAATGTAGCCTCTCACAACAACACCAGCTGGTACACTAATACAGAAGGGTTTTTAGAATATCCACCTACTGAGGGAAGCCTGCACTACAACAGGCCTGCTCTGCAGAAGATAATTCTACTTTTTTGGGGTCTCTCCTCATACTATTTGCTAGTCATTACATTAATCTCTTTATCTAATTTAATATATCCAACCCTTATAATAATCCTGAGAGGGTGATATTATTCCTCAGTCTACAAATGCTGAGAAGAAAGCTCAAATATCTTGTTCCAGGTGGCTGAGCTAGTCAGTGGTGAAGTGGCATTTTGACTTAGGTCTGGCAGACCAAACATGGGTTTCTGTCTTTTCTATCAGTATAATCCTGGTGAGTTGTAATCTGTCAGCAGTTGTCTCCTCACTGGGAAAAATGATTAAGTTAAATATGATAGTGTTCCTGAAATAATCAGTTTGGAACAACTGCTCAGTAAATGATGAGGATTTTAGAGAATAAGACAGCAATTTATGGGAGCCATATAGTCTGTGGTGCCAAATCCTTGGCAGCCCCTGAGGAGACTCACTGAGTCAATGAGCTGTGTGTGACTTGCCTGTACTGGAGGCCTCTTGTGAATTTATGCCACTTGCATGATGTTTATAGTTTGAATTTGGAAATGCTGAGCCTGGGCCAAATGTTTGGCCCAGACATTTCATACAAACAAAGGGTGTGTGTGTGTGTGTGTGTGTGTGTGTGTGTGTGTGTGAAAATTGAGGGGTGGGTAGGTGGGTAGGTGTACTTTGGACATTGAATCCTTGCCAGTGGTGACTTCTCACAGTGGACTCCACAACACATGGGTTTTTCCTGTCTCACTGCTCTTGCTTCGGGTATTTCCAGATCTGAGGGATGTTTTTGAGCTGAACTTTTTTTTTCATTAGACAGGTGCAGTACTATGCATGTGAGACCCCAGAATGTCTGAGTTTGTTTTGAGACTAGGCCATTGTGTGAAGTGTCTTCCATGCTCCTCTGGTACAATTTGGTCTTGTGCCCTTGGTCCCTGAGAAGCTATTGTTCAGAATGTGTGAAGAGAGGGGAAATCAGGGTCTTTCCATATCTTCCCCTAGACACTGGACAGAATCTCTGGGAAACAATGACTTTAGTAGAATCTCTTAAAAGATGTCAGGGTCTTCACCTCAAGATTTCACTAGGGTGGAAAAAAATATTCCAGCATCAGGCCTCTGGCTCCATACTGGCTCAAAATGTTGTCTCAGCTGACATAGGGTAATTACTGTCCTCTAGGACATTATGATCTCATTGGGAAGAGCAAACCCAAATGAAACAACCCGAGAATGCTTAGAAAGCAACTTAACAAGGTGGAGGGCAGCGATGTAGAGATCAAGTGCTGTGTATCTACCAGTGTAGGACCTGTGTGGGTCCCTTCAGAATCCTGAGGCAAACACTTCCTACTAGGCAAGTTTGGGAATGGTCTTGAGAAACTTCCTGTCCACAACTGTGCATTGATTGTGTGCCACACCCAATGTCCTGGTGCTGTGAGATTATAAACTCACCATGAGGAAGAAACTGCAGATCTGAATTTTTGGAAAGGAAGGTGAAGATGGTGCATTTCTCCATCACATGCAGATCTCAAAGTTGGTTGCCATTCTGTTTGTTTAGCACAGAATCGGGCAGCAAACATACACGATCTCATTTATTTATTGCGATGGCCCACGTGTATATGGACTCCAGAGTGGAGCAAGAGTAGGCAAGCTGCCCAAAGTCGAGAGCAACGTGGTGGTCTCAGCCCATGTTATCTGACCACAAAGCCTGTGCTCTTCACACCAAGGTCTTCTGTTTGAGAAATCCCCAGACAGGACATGTTTGGGAGCTGCAGTGAGCCAGGCAACATGTACAGCCCTATGTGCATGTTGCACTCATTCACTTAATAGCTGTATAGCTCAGTACTGTCATTGGTCTATCAATTGACTAATAGGTACAGATATAAAACTGAAAGTAAACCAGTTCCCTCCTGATGCACAATGATTCTCTCAGTAAGCTTCACGGTCAGCCATGTGACCTGAGTTATATTCCTTCTTAAAAGTCCATAAGGGCTTGATGAAGATGTGGGCTATGGAATCTGATGCAATGCACAAACAAGTGTGTGTGTATGCATGTATGTATGTGCATATGTAGGTACTTGTGTGTGAATACATACATAGATGTATATGTGTATTATGAAAGAAGGAAAGAAGATTGGAGATAAGTTTGAATGCTTAGAAATATGTATGAGGATGTTATTGGAGTTTTGCCATCTGATTTCTGGTCATTTTTCTGCCATCGATCGGCTATATAACTTTGATGAAGTCACTTAACCTACTTGGACATTTATTCAATCAAATGTTAAACATAGGGATTAGACTGGATTTTCCCAATGAGTCTTTTAAGCTTAAAAAGTCTGTGATTCCAGTTGAACACTCCAAAGCCTTAACGATTGCTCACTGAATTCAGCTTAAAATGTCTGTAAGCTGAGCGTGTTGGTGCATTCTCTCATAGACATGCTGTGCTTGATAGCTAATCCCCTTGAATAATGCAAGGTACATGTGCTTCATTGTGCTAGCTATTATTGTAGTTTTTTCCTAATTCTTCATTTTGGCAACATTTATTTTGGCTGCATTTCTGAATTTTCTCCTTAAGAATTGTGTTTGGTTTTACATTCTATCATGTGAGTTGCATTGATCAACTTTTGTAACTGAACTAAACTGGAAATGATCTACTGGGATAGGCTGAAGCCAAAGTGAGTACCTGGGGAAGAAGGGTTGAGAAGTCCAGAACCTTTGAACTTCATTTTCGTCAGTGAGTTGGTCAACACAGACTTAGACCTTGCTGAAATGTAGCCTCTGTGTCTTCCTTCAATGGGAAACTTCTTAGTTGACTATATGCTCTCTGGCAGGTGCCTGCCACAGTCTGGCTGTGGGCAGCTGCCTGGTGGGGTGTAATACCATGTCTGGGGTCCTGATTCCACCTTGGTGGCTGAGGAGGCACATTCTGCAGCCTCTTTCAGCCTCACATCAGTAAATGGAGACAACAGAATCTGTGCTACTTAGAAAAATTTAGGGGAAGATCAAGGAGATACTGCATGTGAAAGTGCTTTGTAAAGTGCAGATGGCAAGGGCATGAATGGCATGATGGGCACAAAGGGCAAGTGGACAGGCACTAGGAGAAGAAGGGGGTCAGATGCATCTGGGTTTGAACTGCACTTTAGTCATTGTCTAGTTACGTAGCTTTGGGAACTGCTCAATTCTCCTTAGTAAAGTGTTTGGCCGAGTAGGGTTCAGCACATGGCAAGTCTGTTTCCTTTTAAGTCTTAAATGCTTTACAAAGGAAGAGTATTATTCTAATAAACATAGCCTAAGGCCAAAGGAGGAGTGTGGCAGGGAGTCAGGAGGGATGGCTGGGAAATAATAAGCAGGTATCAGCAAATGATGGGGTTGTTTTGTTTATAATAATATAATAAATTAAGGGGATCAGTCACCTTTTCTATCTATCTTCCTTGGAAGATATTTGGGAATTTCCAAAGATATTGGGAAGGTATTTGGGAATTTTCTCTGAATGAATACTAATATTATTTCATTTAAATTGTAACTCTACTATCTTGTATGATCAAAGGCAAAGATAGAGACTTCTGGGCCTGTGTACTAGTTTAGGAATAGCCACTCAGGCAAATGATTGTAGATAATAGGGATAGGAGGCAGGGAAGCACTTCAACTACCTCCACAGGGACTGTGAGGAAGCCAACTGGAATTAGGTTGTTTGGTTGATAGTTGTCTTGCTATTTAGCTCTCAAAGTGTCTTGTGGGACAATTTTTGAAACACAAAAACTGAAGTTCTAGTTTAACAGCAGGGCAGCTGAGTCATAGCAAGCCTTTACTCTCCTGTGAGTGCCCAAAAGGGTTCTCTTTCCTTTTCATGGGTGTGATCTTTAAGAACCTCTGGGTGGGGACAGAGGGCAACCTGCTGAGCACTCAGGGTCCTATAGGGCACCAGCACTTGATGACACATTATACCCATTTTGCTAGTGAGAAAACTAAAGCTAAGACAGTGAAACAACTTGCTCCTGGTTGCACAGAAAGTCAGTTCCTGGCCAGGTCCAAGTCTGGATCTCTGACCCCACACCATCTCCACTGCACATCCCCCACTTTCTGGAAAATGTCCTGTAGCCAAAGCTTAGCATTTGTTTCAACCAAAGGTGATGTGAGTTTGAGAATGAGACTAAGAGATTTTAGATCCCTATAAACATACCATATGATAAAACCCCACTTCTTGGGGTTGGCAGAGTGGCACAAAAAGTCTCGCTAGGGAGAAAAAACTCTGAAGAGACTTATTAAAGGGGAAATTGCTACTTCATGACTCAATCTGACTCTTTCTCTCTTTTACTTCTGCCCTTTCTTCCAGTCCCGTGCACTTTGTTATCCAAACTCCTTGGTGTCAATGATCAGGCTACTAGCAAAATCCAGCAGCTTCAGCTTGGCTAGCCTACCTCTGCTCATCTATACATTAGGGGCACTACATCAGTTTTATTACAGTCATTACTCAAATTCTTACACTAATTATAAACACAAGTGAAAGTTGTAAACTGGGTTTAAATACATTCCATAGAGAAAATAATGGTAGCAAAAATGGCAACGAGTTAATATTCTTCATATATGAAGATATATTTCTAATTAATAAGAAAAAGATTGAGGGGGACAGGTTGGGAGGGTTGGCTGGGGTGGGAGTAAAAGACAGAAAACTGTACTTGAACAACAATTAAAATAAATAAATAAAATAAAATAAAGAAAAAGATTGGAAAATGGACAAAGTATATAAACACATAAAACTCATACATAAAAACATGCATAGAAGAAATACAGAATTAGCAAACTTGCATATGGAAATCTATAATGCCCTGTTCAAAAACGTGGCTTTGGGGCAGATCTACCTGGGCTGAGTTCTGGGTTCATTATTTATTAGCTCCATGACCTTCAGGAAATTAACCCCCCCAACACTTGGTTTTTATCTATGAAATAATGATAATAATTGTACATACCTAGAAAGGTTATTCTGAGAATTAATGGAGTAATTCTGTAAAGTGCTTAGCACAGTGCCTGGTCCATAGTACAGTTTTAATGAACATTAGCTATTATCACTACTCTATGGGCTTTGATAACAAGTGATATTAATAATTTAACACCTCAGTGGATTAAAGAAATGCAGTTAAAGTGGCAGTGGAATATTATATGTTAACTGTCAAACTGGAGACAAGTGAAAGAAATGATAACATCCACTCTTGATAAGATGTGGAGAAAGGGGTTCTTTCATATATTGTGGGGGCTATGGGATTGGCACCCCATTTCTACAGGGCAATTTGGCAATATGCATTAACATTACAAATGCAGATAATTTTTGGTTTGTTCTTCTTCTGGAAATTTATCCCAGGGGATAATTGGACAAGTGCATAATGATGAATAAATAAGAATGCTTAATTTGGAGTTGTTTATACAAGCAACATTTATAAATGTACCAAATCAACACATTTTAAACTTAATCTTTTATGTCAGTTATATCCCAATTAAAAACTCAGAAGTAACTTGTGTCATTCAGAAAGATTTATTAATAAATTATGCTGCATCCATATAAAGAAATGGTATACAACTACTAACAACAGTGTTCTAGCTCCTCACTCACCATCAAGGATCAAGCTCTCTGACATATTGATGGATAAAAACAGTGGGTTGCAAACTAGCATCTGTACAATGTCTCCTTTTATATCTAGTTACCTGTTTGTTTGGTAAAACAAAGAGGTTTGAAATGATGTACTTTACAATGCTGGCAGAACTTTCTTCTTGGAAACTAATTTTAGTATTTGAGTTTATGTGTGTATTATATTTTTAATTAGAAAAAAAGGAAAGAAATGAACTTTGTTTTTGTTCTTAAATGCTGACATTCCTTTCTTCTTGGGAACTTTTATTATTTGATTTTTGTGCATGTATTAGGTTTGTAATTAGGAAAAAGAAAGGGAATGCACTTTTTTTTGTCCTCTAGCATGTACCCTAAACAGAGATCTACATGTTGATTTTGCTCAACTGACTTGGAGTTGTGTTCCAACACTGTATCATCATAGCTTTATTTCTTTTATTTTTTTTCTTGTTTGCCATTCAGAAGTGTTTCTTTATACTTCAGTCTATGATTTACACAAGAAGACATTAGAACCAATGTTTTGCAAAATCTTTTCATGAAGTGGAAAGAACATTAATGTTTGCTCCAGTAAGAGGCCTGCACATAATATTGTCTTGTTTCATTAGTGAAAGATGGACTTGCATGGATTTATTACAACTCTGCTGGGGTGGGGTGAGATCAGCCAGAAAGAACTGGTCAGCACTAGAGTCTCAGGTGCTATGAAATCCTAGCCCTAGGGCCAATGATGCCTAACAAAACAAACTTAAAACTCCTTTTGCTTAGAATCATTACAGTAGAAGGATTCCTGAGGCATCGCCTGGATTGTGTCAACTAGTTGGACACATAGAGAATGTCATATGTGGTAATTTTGGAGATCAGTAGCATTTCCTGAACCCCCCAATAACTCCCAAACAATTTTATTATCTATCTCTTCCTGATATAAACCAGGATTTCAAAGTGGCTTACATCAGCCTTGTCCTTTAGTGTGTACAATGTTTCATTTGAGCCACACAGCAGTCCTGCGAGGTTGGCAGAGCAGGACCTATCATCTTTATTTTATAAATGAGGAAATGGCTCAAAGAGATTATGGGGCTTGGCTGGGAACACAAAGTGTGGCCAGTACTAGAGTCCATATTCTCTGTCCCCACTGGATTTATTTATTTATTTATTTATTTATTTATTTTTTTGTGACTTCACAGCTTTTCTGAAAACTATCATGGACTGAGTACAGCCCAGAACTAGCTTGACTGACTGCCCTCAGTCTATCTCTCAGTTTCCTAATTGAGACACACAATTTTAAGTTGTAATTCCCCCAACTGTCATACACTTACAAATACTTAAACAAAACTTTCAAGAAGCAGTGTATTCAATGACTCAGGTTTTTTTGAGTCTTTTCATTCCATTAGATTCTATTATTTTTTTAGGTAAAAGAGGAAAGAAAAGGTTGCCCATGACTAAATGACTTGATTTCATTACACCTGGTTATGTCCTTTGATCACATGCTGCACCAGTGCACAGCAGGGGTACTTTGATTCCTGTGTACACTTGGAAAGACAGCCTACTTGGCCCATTGTGGAGAATGGAATCAGAGAGAAGAGGACTGAGATTCACTGTTAATCTCTGTAGGAAGGAAAGTGTGGCTGGAGAGAGTGGGTGCAGCCTGATGTGGGTAGCTGTGGATAGGATACTTCAAGGAAATGGTCCCAAAGACCTACTTCATTTTTATGGCTTTCTGTCTTTTTTTTTTTTTTTGGTCCCTGGAGTCAGAAAGGGCCTTTAGGTGGCC
The DNA here is from genome assembly GCF_021234435.1 of Artibeus jamaicensis. Lineage (NCBI taxonomy): Eukaryota > Metazoa > Chordata > Mammalia > Chiroptera > Phyllostomidae > Artibeus > Artibeus jamaicensis. The sequence goes on from NW_026521765.1 coordinate 217,809, forward strand.
TTTGGGCAGAGTCTAAATGGAATTATGTCTCCATAGAGTACCACCTGGCTCTTGGCAGGTGAAGGCTAAGGGTTCTTAATGTTTTCAGGTAGCAGATCACTTTGAGATCTGATGAACACTGTGAACCTTTTTCTTACAGAAAGAACACATACATGCACATATGTAAGAAAATTGCATAAATTTCTTGGGTTTCAGAGATGTTGGAGTCAGTTTCTCGTCCAAAGTCTTGAATGGGATATGGATCAGGAGGATCCTAAAAGCCAAAATTCAAAGATAGTAACAGAAAATGAATTCACAAAGAAGAATTCTTCCCTGTGAGTCGACTTACTTCTATCTAGATTACCTACTGAATCTTGCTATCAGTTTGATTTCAGTGTCAGAAAATTAGCTCTCTTTGTTACCATACTCTTTCCTAAATATCTTGCAAGTTTTCTTCTGATTTTATGCTGTTTATAATTTATGCTGGCATCTGATTAAATAAAGGAAGAACTTGGTTGCGTCAAAGCACTTCTCCCCTTCACGCTGCAGGAAGACTGCCTGGGGTTGGGTCTGGCTACAGCCACCTCTTGTTCTAGATCTGTATCCATATCTATAAAATAGGGATAAGAATACCTTCTCATTATGTTTTCCCATACAGTTGGTTGTCTTTTTATTTTAATACTATTTTCTTTAGCCATGCAGAAGCTTTTTATTTTGATGAGATCCCATTTGTTTATTCTTCCCTTTATGTCCCTTGCTCTAGGGGACATATCAGTAAAAAAAAGTTGCTGCGTGAAATATCTGAGATTTTCTTGCCAATGTTTTCCTCTAGGGTTTTAATGGTTTCACGGCTTATATTTAAGTCTTTTATCCACCTTGAATTTATTTTGGTGTATGGTGTAAGTCGGTGCTCAAGTTCCATTTTTATGCATGTAGCTGTCCAGTTCTCCCAACACCACTCGTTGAAGAGGCTATTTTTAGTCCATTTTATATTACTGTCCCCTTTGTCAAATATTAATCTACTGTAGAGAGTTGGGTTGATTTCTGGGCTCTCTGTTCTGTTCCATTGGTCTATGTGCCTGTTTTTATGCCAGTGCCAGGCTGTTTTGATTACAGTGGCCTTGTAATACAATTTGATATCAGGTATTGTGATCCCTCCTACTTTGCTCTTCTTTCTCAAAAATGCAGCTGCTATTCAGGGTCATTTATGGTTCCATATAAATTTTTAAGTGTTTGTTCTATGTCTGTGAAGTATGTCATGGTACTTTAATAGGTATTGCATTGAATCTGTAAACTGTTTTGGGTAGTATGGACATTTTGATGGTATTAATGCTTCCAATCCATGAACCCGGTATATGTTTCCATTTGTTTGTGCCTTTCTTGATTTCTTTCTTCAGTGTTGTGTAGTTTTCTGCATATAGGTCTTTTACCTCCTTGATTAGTTTTATTCATAGGTATTTAAATTTTTTTGCTGTATCAAACAAGATTTTTTTCATGATTACTGCTTCTGCTGTTTCATTGTTGGTATACAAAAATACCTTTGATTTCTGGATATTGACTTAATTGCGAATGATACCTCAGACAAGGGTTTAATCTCCAAAATATACAAAGAACTTACATGACTCCACTCTAAGAAGACAAATAACCCAATTAAAAAATGGGAAAAAAACTTGAACAGACACTTCTCCAAGGAGGACATACAGAGGATCCAGAGACACATGAAAAGTTGCTCAATATTGCTAGTTATCAGAGAGATGCAAATTAAAACCACAATGAGATACCACTTTTCACATGTCAGAATGGCCATCATAAACAAAGCAACAAACAACAAATGTTGAGAGGTTGTGGGGAAAAGGGGACCCTAGTTCACTGTTGGTGGGATTGCAAACTGGTACAATCATTATGGAAAACAGTATGGAATTTTCTCAGAAAAATAAAAATGAACCTGCCTTATGACCCAGCAATTCCACTGCTGGGACTATATCCTAAGAACTCTAAAACAGCAATCCAAAAGAACCTATGCACCCCAATGTTAATAGCAGCACAATTTACAATAGCCAAGAGTTGGAAGCAACCTAGGTGCCCATCAGTAAATGAATATATCAAAAAATTGTGGTACATATACACAATGAAATTCTATGCAGCAGAAAGAAAGAAGGAGCTCCTATCCTTTGCAACAGCATGGATGGAACTGGAAAGCATTATGCTGAGGGGAATAGGCCAGGGGTTGAAAGACAAATACCATATGATCTCACCTTTAACAGGAAGCTAAATAACAAAACAAACAAGCAAGAAAAATAAAAATGACACTGGAATAGAGAACAGGGGGACAGTGACTGGAGGGGACAGGGGAGGGAATTTCAGGGGAAAAAGGGGAAGGATTTACAGGAACTAGTATAAAGGACACATGGACAAAAACTAAGGGGGTGGAAATGAGAGGGAGGTGGGGGTACGGGGAGGTGGGCTGGGACGGGAGTAAAAGACAGAAAAATAAAAAAGTAGTTGAAAAATAATTAAATAAAAAATAAAAATAAATAAAAAATAAAGTAGAATAGCTTCCACAGTAAAAAAAAAAAAGTATACCTTCTCACAAAGTTATTGTAAAGGTTTGAGATCATTTCTACAAAATTTTGGCACAGTGCTAAGCACATAGTAAGTGTTCAATAAATGCTTATTATTGCTATTGTTATTATCATTAGTACTGTCTTCATTTTGAGACTTGGCATGAACTGTATTCCTTCATCTGCACTCAGCGTCAGGACAGCCTTCCTCTCACATTACTAGAGCAAATGGTTAACCACTGACATTTCACTTTTACAGAACCTGTTCATATGCGGGGTGGGGGCAAAAGTAGATTTATAGCTGCTCATGTGGAAAATAATAATTAATAAATAATTATACAAGAATAAACTTTGTGTTTCATGTCTCACAACTGTAAACTTACTTTTGCCCCATGCTGCACATTTTTAACTGTACATTTATACTGCTATCCAAGCAATGTTTATAGAATGGTTTCTACCTGTTGAGCACTGTGCTTGGCATTTCTGCATGTGCTACCTCCCTTTATGCTCAGAACAGCATGTGGAGGTAAGCATTACTGTCCCCATGATTGAATGCTCAGAAAGCAAGTGGCATGACCAGTGTTGCTGGCTAATTAAGTGGTCAACTTGAAATGTGACTAAGCCTTCATGTCAGATCTATTGCCCTTTCTACTATACTACCGGACTACCTTAAATTCTACTTTCAGAAAAAAAGTACAACTTGATATAAACTTTAGAGTTTTATATGAGTCATACTGAGTACTCACAGTAAGTCTGGGATGCTCCAACATCACTGTTAAAATTTTCCTTATGGCCATGTTCTCTGTTGCAAGGAGTGAAAAAGTTTCTTTGATATATAAGGACAGTCTATGGCCATACCACCCTGAACATGCCCGATCTCATCTGATCTCGGGAGCTAAGCAGGGCCAGGCCTGGTTACTACTTGGATGGGAGATTTGTAAGGACATTTGTAGACTATTATTATTGTTCTATATTAATTTACATGTAAACAGACATAATTTCTGATTCTGATTTCTGCTTTAAACAGAAACACAGAAAAAAATCAATATTTAAAAAATATGTAGCCCTGGCTGGTGTAGCTCGGTGGATAGAGTGTGGGCCTGCGAGCCAGAGGATCGCGGTTCGATTCCCAGTCAGGGCACATGCCTGGGTTGCAGACTGCTCCCCTGCAGGCCAGTTTCCAGCAGGGGGATGCATGAAAGGCAACCATACATTGATGTTTCTCTCCCTCTCTCCTTTCCCTCTATAAATAAATAAATAAAATCTTTAAAAAAAATATGTAGCCCTGGCTGGTGTTGCTCAGTGGGTTGAGTGCCAGCCTGTGAACCAGAAGGTTACCAGTTTGATTTCCAGGCAGAGCACATGCCTGAGTTGCAGGCCAGCTCCCCAGGTAGGGGCAGGTGAGAGGCACCGTTTGATGTATCTTTTGCACATTGATGTTTCTCTCCCTTCCTCTCTCCCTCCCTTCCGCTCTCTCTAAAAATAAATTAATACAATCTTAAAAAAAAAGAAGGCCTGCAGGAGTTCTGGTGGCCAGAGACCAGAAGGTGCAAGGTCTTACTGGGCTCTGAAAGAATGTTTGTTTTTTTAAAAAAGTATGTGGTTTTCATAGAATCATAAGAAAAATTTCATGGCTGTTGTCTGGGAACTTGAGAGCAGTAATCACCATGTATTTTCTTTCCATGGCTTCTAAGCTCCTAGTACAGTTTAGAACACATATCAGACAACTAATGCTAAGGGACATTTACCAAATGATCACTTCCCATTTTATATAATGTAGTAGCTGTGGGAAGAATGCATACATTAAAAAGATAGAATAGCATGGTCAAAGAGGCCTATTTCAGAGTAGGTTGAGTCATAGCCTGAGGCCTTGCAGGATAGGCTGGGTCTCTGTTCACCCAGTGTCTCCCTAGCATACTACCTCTCTTCTGTCTAGAAGATATGTGCTTTGGAATAGTCAGCAGGGAGAAAAAAAGCTAACTATTATGGTCGGTGCATTGAATGAATGAAGAATCTAGATCACTACCAGATGCTTGTAATTTGGGGCAAAGTATCTGAGATGTGGAGGCTTCTGCTGTCTTTATGGGGGAGACAGATGTCATGACTGATACAGGGTTCTGGACTGCGTGTGTCAGAAACTTGTTGAGTTTTGGTTAGTAGTTAATGATACAGAACAAATGTAAATAGGCCATGAGAAATCAGAGTGTAGATGATTAAAATTGGACAGTCTGTTTATTCAGCTGAAGAATGTGTTATTTTGTATTCTGGCCATTTCCCCTTCCTCCATGATATAGAAAAATGTGGTATGAAGAGGAATGTGCGTCCTGCAATGCAGGAAGCTTTTCCTGCTTTAAGAGAGTCATCATGAATCACTTAGCAGGTGACATGTTTAATTTAGAGAAAATAGAGGACATAGCAAGAGCTTCTCCATAATTTTGTTGCTTGTAACTATTAGGAGTAAGGTTAGTTATTAGTAATAGAAAACATAAATTAACACTGGCTAAAACACAAAATGTCTGAATCACCTTTAAAAAGTTTGGAAAGTTGAAAGTCCAGTGCTGATATGGCTATTGCATCAAGTCCCTAGAGATCCAGGCTCCTCACAGGTTTCTGTGCTGCCACTCCCAAGGCTTCATAATCCATACTGGATGCTGGAGCTCCTGCCATCATGTCCATATTCCAGCCTGTGGGAAGGAGAAAGGGGCAATGAAGTGGCCCTCTCCTTTGTATGTAGTATTTCTCAAGATGTGCATGTTATACTGCTGCTTGAACTTCATTGACCAAAATTTGTTCCCTTGGCCACACTAGACAAAAGAACCTGAAAAATGTAGTTCTAATTAAGAGCAAAAGAGGACTGACAAAAAACTGGGAGTTCTGCCGCATTAAAAAATATGAAAGAATCTGTTATAGGAGTCTGATATTCAGTTTCTGGCACAGTGTTCTTGGGATTTGAGTGCATACCCAGATGTGGGACTTACAAGGTCCCATGTGAAACCCTAGGAGGGTAAATTTTTGTAAACTTAAACTCTGCACTAACAGAACCAAAAAGCTGTGTATGACTGGCCCATGCCTTGGGTCATGGCCTTTTTAATTCTGTGCACTGACCTAGGCTGTGTAATTGAGAGTAATCAATTTGGTGGAGAGGTAGGGAGAGTCAGAACTCTAAGGAGATGATATTTGACAAAGCTATCTACTGCAGTAGAGAAACAAAGGCTTTGCAGTTATTCTACACTTGGATTTAAACCCTAGACCTGTTGTATAATCTTAGGCGACTTGGTTGATTTTTAGAAGCTTCTATGTCCTCATCAGCACAATGGGAATTCATCTAAGAGTTTTAGGCAGTCTTAGGTCAGGTGATGTGTGTAAAGTGTTTAGTCCAGAATATGGAAAGATGTGTTCCATAAATGGTGTCCATTTCTACAATTGTCAACTTGGGGGCCAAGAAAGGGGAAGTACAGCTGGAAAGCCCTTGGAGCTGTCTGGTTAAGGGGCCACCTTGGGGGTGATCACAGCATACCTGTTATTCATTTGTTCTGTCACTATGGGTGCTGGTGGTGGAAAGGTTACTGCACTGCTGTCTTTAGTTTCCCCTCGGCCACTCACATCCAAGTTATCAATCCCTTAAATATATATTTTAAAACTATCCAACTCTGTTGATTATGTTCCAGTTAAAGGTGATATCATATGGTATTTGTCCCTCACTGCCTGGCTTATTTCACTTACCATAATGCTCTCACAATAAAGTAATTTAAAAAAATATACCCAACTCTGTCTCTTCTTGCTCACTGCAGCAGTCCTTTTTCAGATCCTCATTCTTTCTTTGGAATTACTGCAATAGACTTAGAATGCTGACCACTTCTCTAGGCCACCTGCCCAGTCACCACTAGCATAACTATCTTTCTGAACCCCAAGTCATCTACTTGGTTATCCTTCCACAGCTCTCTATCATCTTTAGGACAAAATCCCAAATCCTTTGCTGGATGTCCATGTTCTTTGACCTCAGGTACATGGGTAGGCTTTTCCCATAGCCCCTCTTCCTAACTGAACCCTACTTTAGACAAATCAAACATTTCCAGACATGCTAAGTTCTCCCTTCTTGGTGCTGCTGAAAAGCCCCTCCCTGCAGCCTACAAAGCCCTTCCTCTGCCAGGTGACTCCTGGTCCTTATAGAAGCACTTCTCTCAAGAGAACTCCTCTGTGTTTATTGGAACTTAGTTGTTGCCTCTTCCACAACCCACAGTGCCTCAGGCAAACTCTGTTATAGTTATTGATATTGTTTGCATGTCTATCATATCACTTATCTGTGAGTCCATCCATCCATCCATCCATCCATCCATCCATCCATCCATCCATCCAAGTTTGTATGTATTTCCTTCTTTGTGTAGAACTCAGTAATTTCCTCCACTTGGAAACTTATTATGGTTTGGATACAGTATGTCTCTCCTCTGTGCTCCAATAGAAACTGTCCTTGCATTATATGTTTATTACACTGTACTGTCAGATATGTATCTGTTTTCCTTACTAAAGAGTGACCTATTTAAGGATAAACTGGAACACTTTATGAGAGAATGTATGTGTATGTGTGTGTATTTATGTGAGTATATATTTGTATGTATGTGTATATATGTATGCATGTGTATGTGTCTCCTCAGTACCTAGCAGAGGGAGTTGATCTACTCAAAATAGTCTAGTAGGATCTCTATAGGAGAGATTCACTTTGCATTTTTAAGACCCAGAGTACAAAGTAATTTGGGAACATTGTTAAGGGAACAACATATTTAGTTGCCAAGGGGTTATAGCGGGAAAGGGTTTCTACAGCTATAAAGGAACTCTGTTTAGCAAGTCGTTTGATCTGTTGTTAAAGAAACTTGTTTCATTGTGGTGACAAAAACATTCAGTGTACTAACTATCTTATGTTAAGAACAGTGATGTAATGATTAAAAAGAATAACCTTCATGCTTCTGGAGAATGTGCTAAACCAGTTCTGTCAGAATACAACTAGCAGACACTGGTGATTATATTTAGAGTTGAATGTGAGGAACAGAAAAGGGAGAGAGAGCAATGTCTCCAAATTAATTGTTGAAGTAATTTCCTGGAGGGCATTAAATAAAGGCTTATTTTGCTTAGCAAGCCTCACAGTTAAGATAACAATGTTGTTTCTGTGAAGTATTGTGAGGTTCAGGTATTCACAGCAAGACATTTGACAAGGACATGTTTGATGTTCAGCTAGTGGGCTGACCAGGGAAGCTGGCTCCAGAGCAGTATAATGGGGTTTTTCTTCGGGCGATAATCTAAATTGATTACTTAAATTGTTCCATAAAACATGAAACAGGATTATGGTGTATAATTATGAGGAGCAGTACATCAGGAAGCTGAGGGTCCTAACTCTGAGTGAAGGGGCCTTGTGTTCTGTACATGGTAACATTTTAAAGAAGTTTTCCAGACTTGTGGTGATGTAGAGGCTTTCTGAACAAAAGGACTGCTGCTAATAGTTTAAGACTGACTCTTCAGCAGAACATTGTGGTGCTTCAGAGCTTGGTTCAAATTATGCAGATAAGGTTCAAATATCAGCTCTGCCACTTCCAAGCTGAGTGACCTTGGACACGTGGACCTAAGGTCTCTAAACCTCAGTTTATTTGTTTATTTATTTATTCATTTATTTTTTTTTCAGCTCTTAGAAAAGGTTTTTTTTTTTTTAAATAAAAGCGGGGGAAGGGACTAGTCTAAGGAATTCAACAAAAGGGAATAGGTACCTTTTATGAAAAGGACTTTTAAGCTCTCTGAGCCCACAATTTAAGTTTAGTCAAGTGTCTCCATGGAACACAGAGCACCTTCTTTCTCTGCAGCAGCTGGATGGATGGGGTCTGTGTACACAGAACATCCACTTAAAATGCCCTCGCTGGAAGCAGCAATTACGGCAGAAGTAAGGCTACTTTTTACTCCCTTAAGCCAAATCCACAGTCGTCCAGGCTGCCCCCTGCAGAATCAGCTGTAGGAGAAGCAGTAGAGGTCCTGCTGGACGGCCATGAGCAGCCCCGGCGCCCCCTGGGAGCCCCCGAGCCTAGAAGAGAAGGCCACACTGGGAATGTTGGTCCTGGAGGCGGGGTGTGGGGAGGGTATGGTTCTGAGCAGCTGGGCATCGTGGAGGCTCCAGATTCTCGTGTAGCAGTCCTGGCCCACTGCCACCATGATTCCTTCTTCTTCGTGCACGTGCAGGGGCAGGAGGGCGTACTCGTTCACGTGACCTTCGTACTGCTTTACACACTTAGTGGTCCTCAGGTCCCACAGCCATGTCGGATGCCATCAAGCATTGCTCTTCTTGGAGGATCTGCACAGATGTCACTGCTGAGTGGTGAAACAGGCGGGTGGCCTTCCAGTTCTTGCCTTCGTTTCGACAACGCATATCAATGGCAAAGATCTCCCCGGAGCGACAGCCATTAAACAGCAAAGGAGTCATGACAGCAAACTGCTGGGTCAAAACATCACTGCTGGTCCCAAATGATAGCCGGTGTCCCGTCACCACGTTGGTCACCAGGACCCACCGGGACAAGCCTGTACTGAAGCAGTTGTTGACCTGCGCGTTCATGGACCACGCGCAGGACCAGGCCCCAGGGATCCGGAAACTGCAGAGCATGCCAGGGCGGTCCCCTGAGGGAGAGCATCCAGCAGAAGGAGATGGAGCACAAACGGCTGCGGCTGCTGGAGGAAGAGGACAAGCAGAAAAAGAAAATAACCAGAATGGGATTGAATGCCTATTCCTTGCTACAAAAAAGCAAGCTGGGTTTTCTCAGTGTCCCCAGTTATTGCCGTTTAGCCCATGAGCTTCGAGTTAGCTGCATGCAGAGAAAGAAGGTTCAGATTCACAGCTCGGATCCCTCTGCTTTGGCAAGCGACCGATTTAACCTCATACTGGCAGATACCAACAGCAACCGGCTCTTCACAGTGAATGATGTCAAAGTTGGAGGCTCCAAGTATGGCATCATCAGCCTGCATGGTCTGAAGACCCCCACACTCAGGGTGCACATGCACGAGAACCTCTACTTCACCAACCGGAAGGTAAACTCTGTGTGCTGGGCCTCGCTGAACCACTTGGATTCTCACATTCTGCTCTGCCTCATGGGGATTGCCGAGACACCCGGCTGTGCCACCCTGCTCCCGGCGTCACTATTTATTCATTTATTTATTCGAGAGAGGGGAAGGGAAGGAGAAAGAGTGGGAGAGAAATATCAATGTATGGTTGCCTCTCAAGCGTTCCCTGCTGGGAACTGGCCTGAAACCCAGGCATGTGCCCTGACTGGGAATCGAACCGTGATACTCTGGTTCGCAGGCCCGCACTCAATCCACTGAGCTACGCCAGCCAGGGCTAAACCTCAGTTTTCTTAATCTGCTAACTGAAGGTAACAATAGTAGGGATCTCAGAGGATTATGGTGAGGATTAAATGAGATGGTACAAGTGAAGTGCTCACACATGGCCTGCTACATAGGAAGAGGATGTCTGTCATCACATTAAGCTGAGCTGCATACTTTGAGCAGGGATTAAAGAAGGGCTATGTGAATTTAGGTTAGTGTGGAAGGAAAACATAAATGTGTATATCTCTGTGCTAATTGCGGATAATCAAATGAAAAGGACCTGGGCAAGAGGACATTTAAGTGGCTCAGTGCAAAGATTTATCCTTTCAATTTTAAAGTTAACTTGAAAGAACAGTACAAACACTTATTTTCCTCAATAAAACAGGAGCATCTTCCTCTTCCACTGTGGTGGTGTGGGGCTGGGAGGCAAGAAACCTGGTTGATCTCAGCTCCAGTATGGCCTTAGGCAAGACCCAAAGCATGAGATTCTCCTGTAAAATGAGGCCATGGGCTTATAAATTTCAAAGTGACTTCAAGTTAAAAAATTCTATGGCTTCTTAACCTAAAGCTGTTCAACACAATATTGTGGCACAAGGCATTTATTTTTTATTTTTATTTTTTAATTACAGTTTACATTCAATATTATTTTGTGTTAGTTTCAGGTGTATAGCAGCATAGTGCTTAGACAATCATATACTTTACAAATGGTTTCCCCGGATATTTCCAGTACCCACCTGGCATAGTATGTAGTTATTACACTGTTACTGACCATATTCCCTATGCTGTGTTTTACTTCCTTATGACTATTTTATGGTTCTCAACTTGTACTTAATCCCTTCATCTCTTTTACTCAGTTTCCCAACCCCCTCTCTCTGGCAATAATCAGTCTAATCTCTGTGTCTATTAATCTGTTTCTATTTTGTTTGTTCATTTATTTTGCTCTTCAGATACCACATATAAGTGAAATCATATGGTATTTGTCTTTCTCTGTTTGACTTATTTTACTTAGGTCCATCCACATTGTTGTAAACATAAGATTTCATTCTTTTTTTACAGACAAGCAATATTCTCTTGTCCGTATGCATCAGGCTTCTTTATTCAATCATCTATTGTTTACCTGGGCACCTGGGTTGCTTTCATATATTGGTTACTGTAAATAACACTGCAATGAACATAGGAATGCAAACATTTTTTAAATTAGTGTTTTGGATTTCTTCAGATAAATACCCTGAAGTGAAATTGCCGGGTAATAAGGTAATTTTATTTTTATTTTTTTAGGAAACTTCATTCCGTTTTCCACAGTGACATCCCAGACTGCATTCCTACCAATAGTGCACAAGAGTGCCCTTTTCTCCACGTCCTCCCCAACATTTGTTGTTTGTTAATTTATTGATGATAGCCATTCTGACAGGTGTGAAGTAATATCTCATTGTGGTTTTAATTTGCATTTCTCTGAAGATTAGTGACTTGAACATTTTTGTTTGTCTATTGGCCATCTTTATGTCATCTTTGGAGAAATGTCTATTCAGGTCCTCTTCCCATTTTTAAATTGGATTTTTTTTGGTGTTGAGTTGTATTAGTCCTTTGTAAATTTTGAATATTAACTCTTTATTGAGTGTATCATTGGTGAATCTCTTCTCCCATTCAGTAAGTTGCCTTTTCACTTGTTTATAGATTCTTTTGCTGTGGAAAACTTTTAAATTATACATAGTCTCATTTGTTTATTTTTAGTTTTTCTTGCCTGAGGAGATATGTGCAAAAATATTGCTGCATTGCCTATCCTTTCTTCTAATATTATTATGTTTTGAGTCTTACATTTAAGTCTTTACTTTATTTTGAGTTTATTCTTATATATGTTGGTAAGTATCTAGTTTCATTTATTTCGGTAAATATCTGTTCACCTTCCTGAAGTCATGTTTTTAATAAAATGTCTTTACACCATTTTATGTTCTTGCCTCATTTGTCATATATTAATTGACAACACAGGCATGGATTTATTTTTATGCTCTCTATTATGTTCCAATAATTTATGTGTCTGGTTTTATGCCAGTACCATGCTGTTTTGATTACTATGTTCTTGTAGTGTATTTTGATATTAGGTAGCATGATACCTCTGACTTTGTCCTTCTTTCTCAAGATTGCTGTGGTATTCAGAGTTTGTTATTCCATATAAGTTTTTTGAATACTTGTTCTAGTTTTGTGAGAAATGCTGTTGGTATTTTTAGGAATTGCATTGAATCTATACATTGCTTTGGGTAGTATGGACATTTTAATGATGTTAATTTGTCATACCCATGAGCATAGTATATGCTTCCACTTATTTATATCTTCAATTTTTTCCATGTCTTATAATATTCTGAGTACTGGTCTTTCATCTTCTTGGTTTAAACTTATTCCTAGGTGTTTTATTTAATTTTTTAATGCTGTTGTGAATGGGATTTTTTTTAGATTCCTTTTCTGATAGTTACTACTAGTGTATGAAAATGCAGCTGAACTTCTGAATATTTATTTTGTATCTTGCTACTTTACTAAATTCGCTTATCGGTTTTAGTAGTTCTTTGGTGGAATCTTTAGGGTTCTCTATATACAGTGTTATGTCATCCTAATGACAATTTTTTTCTTTTCAATTTGAATACTTTTAATTTCTTCTTCTTTTTCTTCTCTAAATTGCTGTGCTTATTACTTCCAGTACTATGTTCAGTGAGAGTGGTGAGAGTAAATATCCCTGCCTTATTCTTGATCTTAAGGGAAACACTTTCAGTTTTCCCCTATTGATTATGATATTAGCTGGGTTTTTGTTACATATGGCCTTTATTATGTTGAGTTATGTTCCCTCTATTTCCACTTTCCACTGAAAGTTTTTTTTTTTTATCATAATGGAGCCATGGATTTTTTTCAAATGCTTTTTCTGCACCCATTGATATGATTATGTGATTTTTATTCTTCATTATGTAAATGTGATATATCATGTTAACTGGTTTGTAGATATCAGTCAAACTTGCCATCCCAGGAATACATCCCACTTAATCACAGTGTATGATCTTTTAAAAGTATTGCTGGATTAAATTTGTAAATATTTTGTTGAAAAATTTTGCATTTATGTTTATCAACAATATTGGCCTATAATTTTCTTTCTTTATAGTGTCTTTATGTGGTTTTGGAATTGGGATAATGTTGGTCTCATAAAATTAGATTAGTAATCTATCCTCCTCTTGATTTTTTTTGAGATAGTTTAAAATGAATAGGTGTTCATTTTTCTTTGATGCTTAGTAAAGTTTATCTGTGAAGACATCCAGTCCAGAACCTTTGTTTGTTGGGAGTTTTTTGATAATCACTTTGATTTCATTGGTTGTAATCTGCTTCAACTGTTCAGATTTTGTTTCACCTTGATTCAGTCCTAGAAGATTATATGTTTCTAGGAAATTGTCCATTTCTTCCAGATTGTACAATTTGTTAACATGTAGTTGTTCATAACATTTTGTTATATTCCTTTGTATTTCTCGTGGTGCCAGTTGTTACTTCTCCTTTTTATTTCAGATTTTATTTATGTGGTCCTATCTTTTTCTTCTTTTTTTTTATGAGTCTGGTTAAAGGTTTATTAACCTTGTATATCTTTTTCAAAAATCAGGTTTTGGTTTTATTGATTTTTTTTACTCAATTTCATTTATTTCCATTTTAATATTCATTATTTCCCTCCTTCTACTCACTTTGGACTTTGTTTATTGTTATTTTATATGTTCCTATAGGTATAAGTTTAGATTATTTATTTGATATTTTTGTTTTGTTTTTTTGGACCACTTTCGCTGTGTTCCACAGATTTGGAGTTATTGGCTTTCTATTTCATTTGTCTCACAGGTATTTTTTTATTTCTTCCTTGATCTCATTGATAACACATTAATTGTTTAGTAACACATTATTTAGCCTCTATGTTTTTGTGTATTTTTTCCTTGTAATTGATTCTTAGCTTCATGCCTTTGTGGTTGGAGAAGATACCTGATATAATTTTAAACTTCTTTAATTTATTAAAACTTGTTTTGTGGCCTAATATGTGGACTATTGAGGAAAAAAATCCATGTGCAGTTGAAAAGAATATATATTATGCTGCTTTGGGATGAAATCCTCTGAAAATATCAATTGAACTGATATCAAATATCAGTTTTCAATATTAATATTGAAAACTTAATATCAATATTAAGTTTTCATTTAAGTTCACTGTTTCTTTGTTTATTTTCTGTCTGGGAATTTTATCCACTGATGTTAATGGGTTGTTAAAGCCCCCAACTATGTCTGTACTATTGTCAATTTCTCTCTTTCTGTCCATCAATATTTGCTTTATATATTAAGCTGCTCATATGTTGGGCACATACATGTTTACACGGGTTGTACTTTCTTGACGGATTGATCTCTCTAGCATTAGGTAATATCCTTCTTTGTCTTTTATTATAGTCTTTGTATTAAAAGCTATTTTGTCTAATACTGCTACCCCAGCTTTTAACTTTTCATTTGCATGAAATATCTTTTCTCATCCCTTTATTTTCAGTCTCCCTGTGTTTTTCTATCTATACTGGGTTTCTTGCAGACAGTATAATTGTATGTAGTATATGGGTCTTGTTTCCTAATTCATTCAGCTCCTGTATGCCTTTGATTGGAAAATATAATCCATTTACATTTAGAGTGATTATTGATAGGTTCATATTATTTGCCCTTTTATTGTACATATTTATGTTCTACTTTTTCCTTTCTTTCTTCTTAAAAAAGTCTCTTATTACATTTTTGGTAATACTGGTTTGGTGGTGATGAACACCTTTAGCTTTTTCTTGTCTGGGAAGCTTTTGGTCTCTCAATTTTTAAAAAAATATACTTTATTGATTATACTATAACAGTTGTCCAATTTCTTCTGAAACCCTTCCCTTCCAATCTTCCCCTCTCCCACCATCATTTCTCCACTTTAGTTCATGTTCATGGGTCATACATTTAAGTTCTATGGCTTCTCCATTTCCTATACTATTCTTAACTTTTCTCTATTTTGTACCTAGCATTTAGACTTCTTAATCCCTGTATCTTTCCACCCATTCTCCCTTTCCCCCTCCCCAATGATAACTTTCCATGTGATCTCCATTTCTGCAATTCTGTTTCTGTTCTAGTTTTTGCTGAGTTTGTTTTTGTTTTTGTGTTTAGGTTCAGCTGATCATCAGCTGTGAACTTGTTGTCATTTTACTGCTCATATTGTTGATCTTCTTTTTCTTGCATATAACATTTAACATTTCATATAATAAGGGCTTGGTGATGACGAAATCCTTTAACTCAACCTTATCTGGGAAGTATTTTATCTACCCTTTCATTCTAAATCATAGCTTTGCTGGATAGAGTAATCTTGGATGTAGGTCCTTGCCTTTCATGACTTTGAATACTTCTTTCCAGCCCCTTCTTGCATGTAAAGTTTCTTTTGAGAGATCAGCTGATAGTCTTATGGGAACTTCTTTGCAGGTAACTGTTGCCCTTTCTCTTGCTACTTTTAAGATTCTCTCCTTATCTTTAATGTTGGATAAATTAATTATGATGTGCCTTGGTGTGTGCTTCCTTGGGTCCAATTTCTTTGGGACTCTCTGAGCTTCCTGGACTTCCTGGAAGTCTATTTCCTTTGCCAGATTGGGGAAGTTCTCCCTCATTATTTGTTCAAATAAGCTTTCAATTTCTTCCTCTTCCTCTTCTCCTTCTGGCACTCCTATGATTTGGATGTTAGAACACTTAAAGTTGTCCTGGAGGTTCCTAAGCCTCTCTTTGTTTTTTGGAATTCTTGTTTCTTTATTCTGTTCTGAATGTTTATTTCTTCTTTCTGCTCCAAATTATTGATTTGAGTCCTGATTTCCTTCTCATCACTGTTGGTTCCCTGTCCATTTTCCTTTAGTTCACTTTGCATAGCCTTCACTTCTTCCTCTATTTTGCAACCATACTCAACCATTTCTGTCAGAATCCTGATTACCCCTGTTCTGAACTATGCATCTGACAGGCTGGCTATCTCTTCATTGCTACTTTTATTTATTTATTTATTTATTTATTGTATTTTAGAGCTTTGATCTGTTCTCTCATTTGGGCCATATTTTGTTTTTGTCTGGGTGCACCTGTTATATAGTAAGGGACAGAGCCTTACGTATTTGCCAGGGTGGGGCAACCCTATGTCACCATGTTGGTGTTGTGGCACTGAATGTGAGGGAGGCGTCTGAGAGGGGGCAGTGCTGTTTGCTTGGCTTTCAGCCGGTTTTCTATCACTTCCTTTTTCTGTCACTCCCACAAGCAAACTGGGCTGTTCTGGTGCTGATTCCCAGGTATGTGGGCTTGTGTACATTCTAGGACCCTATGGGTTTTTCCAGTGAACTTTCCCATGTGGCTAGGAGTTTATCCTATGGCACAGTTCTCACAGGTTTTTTACAGTTGGAGGTTTTGAGGCTTTATTGCCCCACGCTGGAATTCTGGGTTATATGGTCTGCCTCACTCACCTGTTGTTCCTCCCAGTTTATCCTCATATGAACATGGAACAGCCTGGTCTGCCAGCATCCTCTCCACCTGGCTGTCCATCTCTGCCCCTCTTACCGGTCTGAATGAGTTTCTGCTTTAACTCCTTGGTTGTTGGACTTCCAGGAAGTTCTGGTTGTTTTTTGTTTTTAAATTTTTTGTTGTCCTTCTTTTGGTTGTATGAGAAGGCAAAGTGTATCTACCTACAGCTCCATCTCGGCCACTATCTGTCAATTTTAAATGATAGCCTTAGTGGGTAGTCTTGGTTATATCCCTTCAGGCCTAAAATGTTTCTGTTGAGAAATCAGCTGACAGTGTTGTGGGAGCTATCTTGTAGGTAACTGTCTTTCTCTTGCTGATTTTAAGATTCTCTTTTTTTGCCTTTAACCTTTTGCCATTTTATTTATGATGTGTTTTGGTGTGGGCCTCTTTTAATTCATCTTGCTTGGAATTCTCCGTACTTCCCAGACTGTGTGTCTTTTTCTCAACAGGTTAAGGAATTTTTCCATAACTATTTCTTCAAATAGGTTCTCAGTGTTTTGGTCTCTCTTTTGTTCTTCTGATACCACTCTGATGTGGATGTTATACTTGACATTGTCTCAGATGTCCCTTAAACTATCCCTATTAAGTTTTGTGTGTGTGTGTATGTGTGTGTGTGTGTGTGTGTGTGTGTTTGCTTTTTGCTGTTTTTTTTGGGTGTTTTCTGCTACCTTATTTTCCAAATTACTGACTTAGTCCTCTACTTCATGTTCTGTCAATTCCTTCTAGTGAATTTTTCATTTCAGATATTGTATTTTTAATTTCTACTTTTTTATGTTTACATGTCCTTTTCAATGTTTTCTATTTCTTTGTTGAAGTTGTCACCAAGTTCCTTGAGCATCCTTATAATCATTGTTTTGAATTCTGTGTTTAATAGTTTGCTTGCCTCCATTTTAATTAGTTCTTTTTCTGGAGTTTTCCTCTGTTCTTTTTTCTTTATTTCCTCCCCATTTTGGCTGCCTGTCTCTGTATTTGTTTGTATATTAAAATTGTGTGAGGCAGGTTCTAAGTGGGTCACCAGGTAGGGGCAACTGGTGTTCACCTGGTTGATCCATATTCAAACTTGGTGCCAGTGCTGGGTCTGAGGCTACTCAGCAACATTCCCAGAATACACAAAGGCCAGCTACCACCCACCTGGGTCTTGTGGGACGTATGGTGGGATGTGCTCTCAGGCAGTCTTCAGGGTCAGACAAGAAGAATTTATTAAATTAAAAGAGAATAAGACCCATGTATTTGTTTATTTTTGGCAAAGAAAAAAGCTAAAGTTGCATGGATAGACCTGGAGAACATTATGCTAAGTGAAAAACGCTAGACAGAGAAAGACAAATCCCATATGATTTCAGTTATATGTAGAATCTAATGAATATACTGAAGTAACAAGCAAATAGAGACAGACTCGAGAGCAGGCTGACAGCTATGGGGTTGAGGTTAGGGTGTGGAGGATTAAGTAAAAAGGAAAAAGGACTCATGGACGTGGACAACAGTGTGGTGATTGTCAGGGAAAGGAAGGTATAAGGGAGCTAAATAGTAATGGAAAAATACAATAAAATTTTTTTAATCAATGGTTATTTTTTGTTGTTTTTTTTACTTTTTAAAAAATTTTATTTAGTTATTTTTCAAGTATAGTTTTCTGTCTATTTCTCCCATCCAAGCCCACCCCACCCCATGCTCCCCACCTCCCTCCCATTTCCATGTCCCTTAGTTCTTGTCCCTGTGTCCTTCATACTTGTTCCTCCAAATCCTTCCCCCTTTTCCCCTTAAATTCCCTTCCCTCTCCCCTCTGGTCACTAACCCCTTGTTCTCTATTTCAGTGTCATTGTTTTTATTCTGCTTGCTTGTTTATTTTGTTGTTTAGCATCCTGTTAAAGGTGAGATCATATGGTATTTGTCTTTCAACCCCTGGCCTATTTCACTCAGCATAATGCTTTCCAATTCCATTCATGTTGTTGCAAAGGGTAGTAGCTCCTTCTTTCTCTCTGCTGCATAGAATTCCATTGTGTACATGTACCACAATTTTTTGATCCATTCATTTAGTGATGGGCACCTAGGTTGCTTCCAACTCTTGGCTATTGTAAATTGTGCTGCTATGAACATTGTGGTGCATAGGTTCTTTAAAATTGATGTTTTAGGATTCTTAGGATATAATCCCAGCAGTGGACTTGCTGGGTCAAAAGGCAGGTCGATTTTTATTTTTCTGACAAAATTCCATACTGTTTTCCATAATGGTTGTACCAGTCTGCAATCCCACCAACAGTGAACTAAGGATCCCTTTTCCCCACATCCTCTCCAACATTTGTTGTTTGTTGCTTTGTTTATGATAGCCATCCTGACTGGTGTAAAGTGGTATCTCATTGTGGTTTTAATGTGCATCTCTCTGATAACTAGCAATATTGAGCATCTCTTCATGTGTCTCTGGATCTTCTGTATGTCCTCCTTGGAGAATTGTCTGTACAAGTCCTTTTCCCATTTTTTAATTGTGTTAGATGTCTTCCTAGAGTGGAGCCGTGTAAGTTCTTTGTTTATTTTGGAGATTAAACCTTTGTCTGAGGTGTCATTGGCAAATATGTTTTCCCATACAGTTGATTGTCTTGCTAATTTAATACTGTTTTCCTTAGCCATGCAGAAGCTTTTTATTTTGATGAGATCCCATTTGTTTATTCTTTCCTTTATATTCCTTGCTCTAGGGGACATATCAGTAAAAATGTTGCTGTGTGAAATATCTGAGCTTTTCTTGCCAATGTTCTCCTCTAGGACTTTAATGGTGTTATAGCTTATATTTAAGTGTTTTATCCACCTTGAATTTATTTTGGTGTATGGTATAAGTCGGTGCTCATTTCATTTTTTTGCATGTAGCTGTCCAGTTCTCCCAACACCATTTGTTGAAGAGGCTATCTTTACTCCATTTTATGTTATTGCCCCCTTTGTCAAATATTAATTGACTGTAGAGAGTTGGGTTGATTTCTGGGCTCTCTGTTCTGTTCCATTGGTCTATGTGTCTGTTTTTATGCCAGTACCAGGCTGTTTTGATTACGGTGGCCTTGTAATACAGTTTGATATCAGGTATTGTGATCCCTCCTACTTTGCTCTTCTTCCTCAAAAATGCAGCTGCTATTCAGGGTCATTTATGGTTCCATATAAATTTTTAAGTGTTTGTTCTATGTCTGTGAAGTATGTCATGGTACTTTAATAGGTATTGCATTGAATCTGTAATTTGCTTTGGGTACCATGGACATTTTGATGATGTTAATTCTTCCAATCCATGAACAAGGTATATGTTTCCATTTGTGTCTTCCTTGATTTCTTTCTTCAGTGCTGTGTAGTTTTCTGCATACAGGTCTTTTACCTCCTTGGTTAGGTTTATTCCCAGATATTTTATTTTTGGTTTTGCTATATCAAGTGGGATTTTTTCCTTGATTTCTGCTGCTGCTGATTCACTGTTGGTATACAAAAGTGCCTTCGATTCCTGGATATTGACTTTGTAACCCGCTGTTTTGCCAAATTCATTAATTATTTCAAGCAGTTTTTTGGTAGAGTCTATAGGATTTTCTATGTACACTATCATGTCATCTGGAAACAGTGACAGTTTTGTTTCCTCCTTTCCTATTTGAATGCCTTTTATTTCCTTTTCCTGCCTGATCTCTGTGGCCAAAACTTCCAATACTATATTGAATAGAAGTGGTGAAAGTGGACATCCTTGTCTTGTTCCTGATCTTAGTGGAAAAGATTTTAGTTTTTGCCCATTGAGTATGATGTTGGCTGTAGGTCTCTCATACATGGCCTTTATTATATTGAGGAATTCCCACTTTGCTGAGTGTTTTTATCATAAATGGGTGTTGTACCTTATCAAAATCTTTTTCCGAGTCTATTGATATGATCATGTGGTTTTTGTCTTTGCTTTTGTTTATGTGATGTATTACATTTACTGATTTTTGAATGTTGAACCATCCTTGCATCCCTGGGATGAATCCCACTTGGTCATGGTGTATGATCTTTTTTGATATATTGTTGGATGCGATTTGCCAATATTTTGTTGAGGATTTTAGCTTCTTTGTTCATCAGCGATATTGGCCTGAAGTTTTCTTTCTTTGTTGTGTCTCTATCTGGTTTTGGAATTAGGATGATGCTGGCTTCATAAAAAGAATCTGGGAGTTTTCTATCCTTCTGGATTTTTTGGAATAGTCTGTGAAGAGTAGGGGTTAGCTCTTCCTTAAATACTTTGTAGAATTCTCCTGTGAAACCATCTGGTCCAGGGCTTTTGTGTGATGGGAGTTTTTTGATTGCTGCTTCAATTTCTTTTGCTGTTATTGGTGTGTTCAGATTTTTTGCTTTTTTTTCATTAAGTTTTGGAAGATTCTATTTTTCTAGAAATGTGTCCATTTCACCTAGGATTTCAAATTTCTTGGCATACAGTTCTTCATAGTAATTTCTTACAATCCCTTCTGTTTCTGTGGTATCAGTTGTAATCTCACCTCTTTCATTTCTGATTGTGTTTATTTGAGTCCTCTCTCTTCTTTTCTTGACGAACCTACTTAAAGGCTTGTCCATTTTGTTTATCTTTTCAGAGAACCACCTCCTGGATTCATTGATCCTTAGGATTGTGCTTTTAGTCTCTATGTCATTTAGTTCTGCTCTAATCTTTGTTATTTCCTTCCTTCTGCTTGCTCTGGGCTGTGTTTGTTGTTGATCCTCGAGTTCTTGCAGGTGTAGAGTAAGGTTGTTTGTTTGAAATGTTTCTACCTTCTTTAGGTAGGCCTGTATTGCTATAAACTTCCCTCTCAGGACTGCCTTCGTTGTGTCCCATAAGTTTTGGGTTGTTGTGAGTTTGTTTTCATTTGTTTCCAGAAACTTTTTGATTTCTTCCCTAATTTCATTCTTGACCCATTCATTGTTTAATAGCATACCATTAAGTCTCCATGATTTTGGGTGCTTTGGGTTTTTTCCTTTGGGGTTGGTTTCCAATTTCAATCCCTTGTGGTCAGAGAGGATGGTTAGTATAATTTCAATTTTATTGAATTTGTCGAGGCTCGGTTTTTGTTCTATCATGTGGTCTATCTTTGAAAATGTTCCATGTGCATTTGAAAACAATGTGTATTTAGCTTATTTGGGATGAAGGGCTCTATATGTATCAGTTAAGTTCATTTATTCCAGGGTGTTGTTTAATGCCGCAATATCTGTGTTGAAATTTTGTTTGGAAGATCTGTCCATTTTTGATAGTGGGGTGTTAAAATCCCCTACTACAATTGTGTTGCTGTCAATATCTTTCTTGAATTCCTCTATGATTTTCTTGATATATTTTGGTGCTCCTATGTTGGGTGTATATATGTTTATGATGTTTATGTATTCTTGGTGGATTCTTCCCTTGAGTATAATGAAGTGACCTTCTGGGTCTCTCTTTATGGCCCTGTTTTTGAAGTCTATTTTATCTGATATGAGAATTGCTACCCCAGCTTTTTTTCTTGTCCGTTTGCTTGGAAAATTTGTTTCCAGCCTTTCACTTTTAGTTTGTGATGGTCTATTTTCCTGAGGTGGGTCTCTTGTAGGCAACATATGTGTGGGTCATGCTTTCTTCTCCAACCAGCTATTGTATGTCTTTTGATTGGAGCATTTAATCCATTTACGTTTAAGGTTATTATTTATAGGTCCTTATTCATTGCCATTTTTGTACCTGTGTTCCTCTCTGTCTCTCTCTTTTCCTTTCTTTCCTTAGAGCAGTCCTTTTAGTATTTCTTGTAGGAGTGGTTTGGTGGAGGCATATTCTTTTAGACTTCTTTTGTCTCAGAAGCTCTTTATTTGGCCTTCTATCTTGATTGAGAGCCTGCTGGGTAAAGTAGCATTCTTTGCAGGCCTCTGGTTCTTATTACTTGGAATATTTCTTGCCATTCTCTTTTTGCTTGGAGTGTTTCCATTGAGAAGTCAGTAGCTAATCTTATTGCGGATCCCTTGTATGTTACTTCTTTTTTCTTCCTTGTTGCCTTTAAGATTCTCTTTCTTTTGGAATTTTGCTATTTTAATGATGATGTGTCTTGAAGTGGGCCTCCTTGGGTTCCTCTTGATTGGGACTCTCTGTGTTTCCTGGATTTGTGTGACTTTTTCTCTCATCAAATTAGGAAAATTTTCTCTCATTACTCTTTGAAATACCATTTTTATCCCCTGTTCTTCTTCTTTACCTTCTGGTATTCCTATTATTCAGATATTATTACGTTTCATATTTTCTTGTGTTTCTCTTAATCCCTCTTCATTCTTTCTGAGCTTTTTTTAATTTTCCTGCTCTTTCTGAGAGATGCTTTCTACTTTGTCCTCCAACTGGCTAATCCCATCCTCTGCCTGATCAATTCTACTTTTGAAACTTTCTACTGTGTTGTTCAATTTGGAAATTGTAGTCTTCATTTTTTTCTTGTCCCTTGCTGATAGTTTCTATTTCCTTTTTCATATTGATATAGTTTGCGGTGAGATCATTGTAGCTCCCCTGTAGTTTCTGGTAGCTCATTGTGAGCTCTTTGAACTTTGTGCTTTGAACTCACTATCTGATAGTTGATTAGCCTCTATTTCATCTAACATTCTTTCTGAAGTTCTGCTTTTTCTTTCATTTGGCGATTGTTTCTTTGTTTTCCCATTGTTTGAGACTCTTCTGGTTAGCCTGCTGCTGTCTGGTGTTTCAGCATCCGTCACAATCTTCATTCTTTTAAGTTCATAAATGCTGGATAACTGATGGTTTAGTATGCTGCTTTTCTATAGATCTGCCAGGATTTTCACCCACAAATACGGGATCTAGAATCCGCCCTGTCCTACTCCATCACCATCTTCCTTTTTTCTTGTTTTTAATTTTTTCTTCCAATATTCTTGTACTCTCCGAGGTGAAAAGCACTAGTTAGAGATGAATAAAGGGAGAGGGACAATGCATCTAATGCTCCTGTTCTGTTGGGGGTTCTCCTCTTCAGACTGTGAAGCTCACCTCTGAGAGTCCCACGGATGTGGAGACGGGCCCACCTCAAAGGCTTCGTGCACGTTACCCAGGTCTGCTTCCAGAATGAAAAAAATTTAAAAATCATTAATGCACGTTGACTTTATCAAATGTTTTATCCAAATCTGTTGATAATCATGTGGCTTCTTTATTATATATATATTTTACACTGACTTTTAAAACAACTCTAATGAGGTATAGTATACAACAAGCTGCACGTACTAGTATAGATTAATTATTTTCACATATGTATGTACCTGTGAAAGCATCACTGAAAGTATCCTCATGTTCTTCTTTAATCATTTCTGTGGTCCCTCTCCTCCCACCTACCCCTCCACACAGGCAGCCACTGGTCTATTTTCTGTCACTATAGGTTAGTTACATTATTGATTTTTTTAAATGTTAAACTAACCTTCCGTTTCTGAAATAAACTCATCTTAATCATTACACACACACACACACACACACACAAAGATTTGGCTGTCAGATAGAGGGCTCTGCACATAAGCAGTGGTGCTGGCAGAGGTACACAGGAAAAAATAGCCCTTTCTCTAAAGCCACACAACTCAGTCTCTCTCTGTGCATCTCTAACACCCCCCTGAGTCTAACTGTACCTTCTTGGGACCTTCCAATAAAGACTGCAATGTTGGCTCAGGGTGCCATAGTCAGACTCATCTGCAGAACAGGGGTTCAGCAGGGCAGGGTCACAGTGATCCAAGACCAGGTCTAGTACATCTCTAGGCTGATGCTGTGTGGAGGGGAATGCTGGACTCATCAAAAATGACATCTGTGGGCAATATGAGAGAGGGACTCAGTAGAGAGATATCGGTGGCTGTCCCTCCAGTCTTCTCCCAAAAGCCACACAAACCAATTTTTCCTTCTATGACTTCAGTCTACTCTGAGCCATGGTCCCTATGCTGAAGCACAGGGTGAGTGCCAGTAAATGAGATTTTGTGCCCTCAACCTTTAAGAGAGAGATAAAACATTTTTTGATGCTTACACATTTCAGTTATTCTTAAAATAGTTTTCAAAAATAGAGAGAAAACAAATTGCTTTTTACTTGATTTTTAGGCATAAGTAAGTACTGGCAAATGTTCTCAGGTAAATTTTGGTGGTGGAGTCAATCATATGTGTAAACCCACATTAAATATGTACAATGGACTACAAATGAAGCAGCAATAAAGTTCAAAACCTGAATGACTGAAGAGTAGAGTCAGAAGTTGGGACAGGGAGAGGTTTGTGCTGGATTCTCGTCACCTGAGATCCAGTGACTTTCAGGAGAAAATTACTGAAAGGAATGTCAACAAAATGTTTAAATGTAACTTAAAAATAATAACAGCACCAGTAGGTTAAATATATTAACTTATTTAGTCAGGAATTCCTATCAAATTAGGAGAAAGAAATTCTGCTTTTCTACTCACTTTATTATGAATGTATGCCTATGGGGAAAAATAGAAAGGAAAACAAGACCAGAATAGAAGCAACATCTCAAGCTAAACCAGTGGTTCTCAGCCTGAAGAACACACTTGAATCACAGGGAAGATTTGCAGTGCTCTCAGTGCTTGGGCTCTACCTCCAGGATTACGAGTTGGTTGGTCTGGGATGAAGTATGGACATTCCTAAAGGATTTTTGTGTGTAGCTGAGATTGAGAACCACTAGATTAAATAGTCAGTCACCACCTCTCTCACCCAAAGTTACTGAATGTCAGTAGTTGATGTTTCCACTTTATTCCAGGGAAGGTCTGGGGTCCTCAGATTTCCTGAATCTCTGTGTAATGGTGCTTTTTCAAAGGGTTTCTCAAACATCAGAATCTCCTTTGTTTCTAAACTGCTGTGATCATGTCCTCTGTCTCCAGAAAAGGTACCCTCAGGAAATCTTGTTCTGATGAACCATTCATAAGCCTGCCTAAAACAGTGGTACATCTGGCGCCTCCCCTCTCAGTGAATATGCCACTAAAAATAGCCTAAAATAGCTTCTTGTTCCTTTCTCTTTAGGCATATGTAGAGCAGTGATGTCCAATAGAATTGCCTGTGACCACGGAATGTTCTAGAATTTCACTGATTAATATGATAGCTATAAGCTATAGGTGACTTTTGAGCACTAGAAATATAACAACTGAGAATTTTTATTTTCATTTAATAATATTTAGTTCAAACTTAAATTTAAACAGCTCATGTGGTTAGTTGCTACTATATTGGACACTGCACATTTAGACAAAGGGTGGATCACAGAATCTTTGAATGCCAAGCCTAGTGAATTGGACTTTATTTTGCATGAAGTGGAGAACAAATTGAGACTTTTAGGTTGAGTTCAGGGAGCTGAAATAGTGACAGGGTGACAAATTGGAGGGGGTCATGGTGACTCAGGTAGCAATGAGGAGGACCAGAACTAAGGCAGTGCCAGTGGGGATGAAAAGGAGGTGATAGACGAGGGAGAAATTAAGGAGGTAAAATAGATTGGGCTTTGTTCTTAGAGAAGTCCACACTGGCTTGGGTAATTGGGTCAATAGTGATGCTTTGAGTCAGGATAGAAAATTTCAAGATGCAAACTTGTTTGTGTGCATGTGTATGTGTGGAGAAAACATACCAAGTGACTTTTGTATAAAAATTTCATTTTTAGTTGGCAGATATTTTACTACCAAATGTACAGATAATATAAACAACATAGGAGGACTTCTAGGATGTGAGATTGCTCCTCATTCTGCCAATATGGAGGGGGGAGGCCTCTTGCACAGGGGACTTTACTTGGATGGCTCTTGCTTTGACTGTAGGCAACATGGCTTGGCCAGCCTGCCGGTCTGCCCAACATCTTTATTATACCTTATCCCTTCTCTCCATGAAGCCTGAGACCTCCTCTTCAACTTATTAGGACACTTTGTCAAAGGGACCAGACTGAATATCCACAGCTTTCCATGGACTGACTGGCTTTCTTTAAAAAAAAAAAAAGATTTTATTTGTTTATTTTTAGAGAGAGGAGAAGGGAAAAAGAAAGAGGGAGAGAAGCATCAAATGAGATTGGGTGCATTCATGGTAGTATGGCTGTAGATGGAAGAGAAGCACAATTGCGTGGTTGCCTTTTGGTGGAACTGGCCTGCAACTCAGGCATGTGCCCTAGACTGGGAATTGAACTGGTGAACATTTGGTTCAAAGGCCAGCATTCAATCCACTGAGCCACACCAGCCAGTGCAATGACTTCATTTTCATGCAGTGTACATTGTGGAGAACATACCTGGTTTTCAAGGTTAGGGGAAGGTACAAAATGGAATGAAAAATCATGTCTACTGTGGGCAAGTTCAGAGTCCAATTGCAAAGGTGAATACATAAAGAACAACACAGTGATAATATCATATATGTGACAATTTGCCTTGGAATGCCAGAGTTGTAGTGACAAGCTTTACCTGGGGTAACCTAGAGAAGCTCTTTAGGAGTGGTGACAGCTGAGCTTAGTTAAATGGATGGTGTCCAGGTGAGGAAGGAGGAGAAGGGCATCTGACAGGGCCACCTGCATGTACCTGGTGGTGCCTCTGAGTACATGGTGCATGGGGAATAGCAGAGTTGTGTGACTAGAGCGTATGGTGCTTTCAGGAAGATGAGAAAGGGTGGGAATCACACAAGTGAAATAGACTGGGCCTAATGAGGAGGATCCTACATGTCTTGCTAAAGAATTTGGACCTCATCTAGCGGATACTGGGGACTGTTACTGGTGCCAAACCCAGGAGTGATATGGTGATATTTATATGTTTGAGGTTGCACAGTTTCTCTTTGATTATAACCAGAGAGCATCTGCTCTGGTCTCCCTCTCTCTCAGCTTGATTCACCATCGTAAAATGGATGAGGTGTGCAAGGTTGTTGAAGAGTAACTACATAATGGTCATAAACAACTTGAAAACAACTGTAAATTATATCTAAAAATGATCATTGTTCTTAATCAGGGAATTACAATGACAAATATCTAATTGAAAGCATGCTGAATCCTTTCCTCACCAATTAGCTGATTGCAGATGCAATTAGTTTTCAAGAACAATTTTTTTTACACCTGTGCAAATTTTTCCAAAGTGCAAAACAGAATGGATAGAAACATGAGGCCAAATTGAGTTCATTTTGAGTTTGTCTGAAACACTTGATAATGCCCATCCTGAGGGAATGTTATTTCCCTTCCCCTCGTTTATAGGTGGCCTGCTTAAGGTGTACTCCAATTTATTTCACAATATCTGAGGCGTTTCACAACTGAAAAATCCTCAAAGAAAAAAGCCAGTGAATGGAGAAGGCATGACTAGGTGGTACTCACAACTGAAGATTTTGGGGGTCCTGTTTGTTTCTTGAAGTGCAGGTTGAAGTATAGTTGCTATGACCAGGGCAGAAACTGTAGAGAAGGGAAGGGTCAGCTATCTTGCATGCAGGCTAAGGAGGGCTGGCAAGCTTGGGCCTCATGGGAATAAAATTATCAAATGCCAACCCTTCCCAGGAAATTCTGTGCTGTGGATGGTGGTGATGGGTGCAGTGATGGCTTCAGAATGAGTTTCCAGTAAGAACCTGGGCTGATTTTTTTTCCATTAGTAAGTGAAATGAAAATGAAAACAATGAAGACAGGATGTGATCCACTTTTTTCTTGAATCAAGCAGTAGTTTTCAAATACTGGAGTGAAATTTTCTTTTTTATGTTGTTCTACTCACAATGTAATGCCTAAGTTAACATATTTTAAAGTTTAATCTATAATATTAACATTCTCTATGGCTTTCTTATGTCTATACAATTAACAAAATGATAGACCAGCCTCAATTTATGGGATTTGCCTATTTCCACAGTGTAAATACTCCTGCCTTGGTCAATTTCAAATTAGCAATTGTTTCACATTCAGTTCACAGACTCTTGAAAACGCCAACTAGCTCTAGTGAAGTGGCATTAGCTGGGATCAGCATAATATTGTTGCTGGTAGAACTTAAATAAAACATTTTGGGAGCTAGTGACAGACAGTATTTTAGTTTCCATGATTTGAAAGAAGCATGGAAATTTTGAACAAATGCAAAGTATTGAGGGGAACAGAGAGGGAGAAAGGAACTCTTTGCACAAATGTGTTGAAGGGGAAATCCTTCCCCTCTTAAAGGATAATTAGGTACATGAAAGGCAAAAGGATTAAAATACAAGCAAACTTCTGGCCAAGATGGAGGTATGGGTAGATACACTTTTCCTTCTTGAACAACAACAAAAAATGATAACAAATTTAAAAACAAACAAAAAAGAAAACCAACCAAAACTGCCAGAAAGTTGAACTGTATAGAACTCAAATAAGCAAGGAGTTAAAGAAGAAACATCCAGACTGGTGGGAGGAGTGTAGATGGGCTGTGGGGATGGAGGGGACTCAGGGAAAGGCAGTGGATAGAGGACCAGGGGGGTACCATATTTACATGCTGATAAACTGGGAAGAACAACTGGGGATCAAGAGAGATGGTGCCACCTAAGGTTTCAGTGCAGGGAAATAAAGCCTTAACACCTCTGACAGTAAAAAGCTGTGGAGGTTGTAGTGGCAAGAGAAATTCACTGCCTCATAGGAGAGTTCCTTGGAGAGACCTATAGGGTTATAGAATGTACACAGGCCCACACACCAGGGAGTCAGCACCAGAAGGGACCAATTTGCTTGAGAAGCAGAGGAAGTGACTGAAAGCTGGCTGAGAGCTGAGCAAGTAGCAATGTTCCTTCTCAGCTCTTTCCCCCACATAAAGCATGGGCTGCCTCTCCCTAGTGAATATCTAAGGCTCCAACCCTTATTGCATAACAGGTACCCTGAGATAAAAAAAATTATGGCCCAAATGAAAGAACATATCAAAAATCCCAAAATAGAACTAAGCAATGAAGAGATAGCCAGCCTATCAGATGCAGAGTTCATAAAAGGAGTAATCAGGATTCTGACAGAAATGGTTGAGTATGGTTGCAAAATAGAGGAAGAAGTGAAGGCTATGCAAAGTGAACTAAAGGAAAATGGACAGGGAACCAACAGTGATGAGAAGGAAATCAGGACTCAAATCAATAATTTGGAGCAGAAAGAAGAAATAAACATTCAGAACAGAATAAAGAAACAAGAATTCCAAAAAACAAAGAGAGGCTTAGGAACCTCCAGGACAACTTTAAGTGTTCTAACATCCAAATCATAGGAGTGCCAGAAGGAGAAGAGGAAGAGGAAGAAATTGAAAGCTTATTTGAACAAATAATGAGGGAGAACTTCCCCAATCTGGCAAAGGAAATAGACTTCCAGGAAGTCCAGGAAGCTCAGAGAGTCCCAAAGAAATTGGACCCAAGGAAGCACACACCAAGGCACATCATAATTAATTTATCCAACATTAAAGATAAGGAGAGAATCTTAAAAGTAGCAAGAGAAAGGGCAACAGTTACCTGCAAAGAAGTTCCCATAAGACTATCAGCTGATCTCTCAAAAGAAACTTTACATGCAAGAAGGGGCTGGAAAGAAGTATTCAAAGTCATGAAAGGCAAGGACCTACATCCAAGATTACTCTATCCAGCAAAGCTATGATTTAGAATGGAAGGGTAGATAAAATACTTCCCAGATAAGGTTGAGTTAAAGGATTTCATCATCACCAAGCCCTTATTATATGAAATGTTAAATGTTATATGCAAGAAAAAGAAGATCAACAATATGAGCAGTAAAATGACAACAAGTTCCTAAACACAAAAACAAAAACAAACTCAGCAAAAACTAGAACAGAAACAGAATTGCAGAAATGGAGATCACATGGAAAGTTATCATTGGGGAGGGGGAAAGGGAGAATGGGTGGAAAGATACAGGGATTAAGAAGTCTAAATGCTAGGTACAAAATAGAGAAAAGTTAAGAATAGTATAGGAAATGGAGAAGCCATAGAACTTAAATGTATGACCCATGGACATGAACTAAAGTGGAGAAATGATGGTGGGAGAGGGTATAGGGCAGAGGGGAATGAAGGACGAAAAAAATGGGACAACTCATAGCATAATTAATAAAATATATTTAGAATAATCAAACAAATCCAATAAAAAAACAAACCCAAAGGAGGAAAATCCAGAGTGGCACGGATTTTAGGAGCAGTAGGATATGAAGAAGCTGAACCTTTCTAGGGTGATAGATACTATGTTTTTCAGTAGGTTGTATGGTTGCTCCTCCTATTAGTACCTTGGGGAGGTGCTGGCTCATTTTTTGAATCTGGCAAATTAATAAGTACAGGGCTATGTTACTTGAACTGAGGTTTTGAAGTCCAACGAAGTTAAAGATGAGAGGAGATTTTTAAAAAATATTATTTACTTATTTTTAGAGAAGGGAAGGGAGAAAGAAAGAGAGGGAAACCTCAATGTGTGGTTCCTCCTGCTGGGGACCTGGCCTGCAACTCAGGCATGTGCCCTGCTTGGGAATTGAACCAGTGACCATTTGGTTCACAGGCTGGCACTCAAGCCACTGAGCCACACCAGCCAGGGTGAGAGAAGATTTTTTTTCATTTTAACCCATTATAGGCACTCCATGTTAATGAGAAAAAAAGCCCACAGAATAGTCAGAGCACTCTAGAAGATTTAATTTACTGGAAGTCCTATTAGCTAGTCACTGTACTAGACAGCAGTGAGATGAGGAGACTCAGAACCATGATCACAGACTCTGCTCCTTATCCTCAGGGAGGCCAGGGGCAGCCTGGGACTTTCTATTTCTGCCCATATCATGTTTGAGTTCCTTGGCTGGTTTTCTAAGCACTCTATAATCCAGGCCCACTACATTTTTCTAAGCCAGTGATTTTCAACCTTTTTCAACTCATGGCACACATAAACTGATTACTAAAATTCCGAAGCACACCAAAAATATATTTTTTGCTAATTTGACAAAAATAGGTATAATTTTTATTCATTTATACTGGATAGTTATTGTTTTATTGGCTATTGTCATTTTTCATTGGACCATCTAAGGGGAAAGATTCCAGTGCCCCTGACTAAATAGTCAGGTACTGCATGTTTTAAAAATTCTTGTGGAACACAGGTTGAAAATTGTTGCTCTAAGCCAATGTTCACACACTTCTCACAGAATACCAATACTCAAAGAATTGGTCTTCCTGTCCTATGAGCGGGCTGGGCCCATTCCTACTTGGTGCATACTAAGAGCTAATACTGAAGAGAGATTTTGGACTGTAACATGCAAAAGGTTTTCCATGCATTATTCCATTTAATCCTTATACAAATGATTTGATCATTTACAGATTTTACAGAGAAAACTGAAGCAGAGGACTTGTAAGGAACTTACCCAAGATCACATAGTTAGCAAAGAGGTACAGCAAGCATTTTAACACAGGACCAACTGCTTAAAGACCATGCTTATATCCCTGGGGTCAGCTGTCCCTTCCCACTCATGGAATTCCTTCCCCATCATTTTCCCTCTTAATTCAAGTCCTTCTTTTACATACCCAGTGCATAAGGCCTTCATATGTCTTCCGTGGATTTTCCCCAACTTATAAAGTTCCCCTTTCTTTCCTATGGGTTACTTTAGAAATTTGTCTATAGTGTTTACTTTGCCTTCCTAGTATATCTTTCCAACAAAGATATCAGGTATTTAGATAAAGCAAGCATATCTTTTACTTACTCTTCATTTCCCATGGTATCTTGCCTTTTGGGGGCTGAAGATAGATACTCAACAAATACTTGTTGATAGATTTAGTCAGGTCTACATTCAGGTCAATACTCAGCATCATTTTCCTAGACTGTCTAATATGAGGAACTGAACTGCAAACAGAAAGATGAGACATTCTTTTTTTCCAAAGAACTCCAAATTCTAGGGAAACATGCCAATTAACTAACCAATAGTTACAATACTACTCATATGTAATCAGTACTAGAAAAGTGGGATCCCAGATGAGGAGAGATTTTTGAGAAGGACTCATGAGAAGGTCACTTACTCTTGAGCCAGCCCAGTCTTGAAGGATGAATGAAAACCTGAGTTCACTTGGAGGAGGAGAATTCAAAGGGCTGAGACACTGCCCACAATGTTTGTTGTAAAACCAAACACCCTGGGGTATTTTACCAATCCCTCCTCTGATTAACTTTTAACTAGAATACTTTAAATTACACTTGATACGTACACCTTTTAAAAAATATTAATTGAAGTGTTTTTACTTAAGTGCAGAGCTGGCAATGACATGAGAAGGCAAAGGTATGACAGGTAGTGGGGGTGATTTTGGCAAGTTCTCTGAATGAGAAGGGAAGGGTTTGGATGACCTTCATGGCACCAGTGCAGCCCATCCTGCTCTCTTATCTTTGATCCACTTTTAGTCAATTTCTCCTATCTTTGATCCACTAACTATACAGATGTATGTAGATCACTGGTCCTCTTCTCCATATCATGTGTTCGTCCACCTTTCTACTCCTGGTGAGGAACTAGCAAGATTAACAAGATGTCTTAGCTCACTGTCTCACACTGAGGATAAGTTTGGGGTATGTCTTGTTTCTTGGATGCACTGGGAAAGGGACTTGTAGGTGATGCTTCTTAAAGTATTAGATACAAAATGCTTCACTGGGAAATTCTGATTTCTCTCAGTACTCTTTGTCCTATCTAGGCCCTTGGCCTTGTCAACCATTTGTTTAAATTTACCACTTACTGGATAGAAGGACTGAGCAGCCCTTGAGGCTTGAAGGAACTGGTGATGGAAGCTAGATAGATATACCTGTATTTTTAATTTCTATAATACAAACTCAACCAGAAGATTCCTGTCCACCCTTTTCTTTCATTGAGAAAAACATATATGCTTATTCACCCTATGGCCATAGATACACACACCCACACACACTCCCACCCCCACATATGCTATACACACACTCACCCACACAGAATAGAGAAAAGAAAAAAAGGGCTGTTAAAATTTTTAGCTTAATTCAATAGGAACAGTTCTACTCAATAAACTTAATTAAATAACATGGCTTCCTTTCTTCTTGAAGGAGGGAGAGAGGTTTAGGAAGCTGGATACCTCTGGAGTGACCAAAATCACCAAAGTCAGCATTTCATGCTGTATATTTAGGACTCAGTCCGTGTGTCCATGCAGCTCATCAAACTCTAGGGATAAGAGATGCAAAGTCTAGATCAGCCCACACGGGTCATGCCCCAAGTCAGAGCCCCTAGGAAAACATTCCTTTCTCATGTCCACTTTTGGAGACATTTCAGAGTAATGCCATCATTAAATAATAAGCCATTAAAAAATCAGGCTGGCATTTAAGAAGACTTATGACCTATCATTTGCAGTAATATATCTTTTCTCCTCCAGCCACATGGGTAAAACAATAATTATATTCCATTATATGAAATTCCATTTGTTCTCCATTTACTTTTTTAAGATTTCTGGATTCAAGAAAGAATAAGCTTCGATCAGGGAAAGCACACAGGTTCCAGTTCAATTGCCAATTAGATGGACTGTCTAAACATCTGAGAGGTGTGTAGGGAGGCAAATCTGGACTTGAAGGGTAAGGATGATGTCATTGTCAGTTCCTGTCTGCATTGGGTTTCAGAGGGAGGCAGGGTGGTGCCTCTGTCTTGTACTTACCAACCTTGGCAGCACATCTGAGAATGAATGATGTATGTGTGAATTTGAGTGTGTGTGAGCATGTGTGAATATGTGTGAGTGTATGTATCTGTTAGTGTATATAGTATATTAGTGTGAGTGCGTGTGAGGTATGAATGAGTCTGAGTTTGTATATTATGTATCTGAGTGTATATTGTGTCTGAACTGTGTATCGGTCTGAGCGTTGTATATCTGAATGTGTGTATTATGTGTCTGAGTATGTGTATGGTGTGTCTGATTATGTGTGTATCGTGTCTAAGTATGTGCATTGTGTCTGAGTATGTGTATTTTGTGTCTGAGTGTGTGTCCTTGTATATTGTATGGGTGACAATGCCTGACTCTCTCAAGCTCTTCTAGCACCTTCTAATAGAGTCCCACTTTGCTTTGTGAGGCTCAACTCTCTTCATTTATTTATAATATAAAGAACATAAAATAAATCAGGTTAGATGTGGAAGCAGTATTAACTTCTGTCCCCATTCTTTGCAAGCAAAAAACCCAAAAGTTTCTAATTTCTTACTGTGTGTGCTGACAAAAGAACACATACCTTTCCTATGAGCCTCTTTCTGCACAGGGCAGAGCCATGGATATCCATATTTTTTGAGTGGAAATGAGTTGAGGATGGCCAACATCAAGCTTAGGGAAGGAAGCTAGTTGGTTGAGTTCTATGTTCTATCTATTGAGTCTATATGCTGTTTTTCCTTTGCAAAGTTGATCTCTGCTAGGAGACTTCAGCATTTGTCCCTGCTGGTCAGATAGACCATGGTTTTTTTCATATGTAAATTTAAAAAGCAGTCAATGCCTGTGGTAGACTTGAGAAAATCCTGTTTGACATTTCACCTTGAGTGGCTTCCAAACAAATCTACTTTTATCTCTTCAAACTTCATTTTGCTGAAAATTGTGAAATTTTTATTGCTCAATCCATTCATAATGATAATTTTTATAGAAGCCTATATTTTCAAAGAAATACGTGGTGCATATTGATCTAATAGGTTCAACGATGACTAAGGAGCAAATTACATAAAGATTATTACACAGACTTAGTGTGTGTTCCAGTCCTATGACTCCATTTTTTGTGTTGCATTTATGGGTAGAGGTGTTTTAAAAAATATTTTGGACAGCAAACATTGTGAAAGAATGCCAGTCACTGGAAACTTCTGCCAAGATGCCTTTATAGTAAATACAATGCTGAAAGTGCTGTTGGAGTCAGAGGTGTGTTATGAAACATCAGAGAGCTTTCTACAATTCAGCTGCCTGAACACAGCCCTTATCCTATTAGGAGAGTTAAGTCTAGGCTTAAAAAGAAAGTGTTGTCTTAGAAATAGCCCAACTTCTCACAAGTGCAGCAATTTTAGATTTGGTGAGGAGAGACAGCATTTATAGTGGCAATCTGTGTTTGGTTGCCAGGATAGGAAAGAAACTTCCTTTGCAATGCTGAAGAGACTGCATAAGGGTGTACATAACTTTTTGGAGAGAAGGATTTTATTTCTAATAATAGTTGATGTTATCTTTTAAAATTATGTTGAAATATACATGATATACAATGCATCATCTGAACTATTTTTAAGGGTGCAGTTCAGTAGTGTGAAGTATTTTTACATTGTTGGGCAACTATCACCACCATCTATATCTAGAACTTTTTAAATCTTGCAATACAGAGACTCTGTGTCCATTAAACAATAAGTCTCTACTCTCCTCTTCCTCCAGCCTGTGGCAACCACCATTGTACTTCCCATCTCTATGAATCAAATAATCTAGGTACTTTATATAAATGGAATCCTACATTTTAAGGAATCCTGTACTTTTGGGACTGCCTTATTTCATTGGGTATAATGTTCTCAAGGATCATACATGTCACATATGTTAAAATTTCCTTCCTTTTTAAGGCTGAATCACATATTCATTGTACATATATACCACATTTTGTCTACCCATTCATCCATTGATAGACACTTGGGTTGTCTTGGGAGGAGTGGCATTTTTATTCCTGTTTGTTTCTGAACTTTAATGCAGCTCTTGGGACTGGGTATGTCAACTTTGGAGTAGCAATGTGAAATACCGTCCCAACTACTTATTGCTCAGTTCAGTCATGGTTGGACAGTATTGCCTTTAGGAATAACACTCGTAGCTTGTGTCAAGCCCATTCAACTAATATTGTTTCATAACTGCAAGATAGTTGGCATTGCAGGTCTATGCTGGTAGTGTCTGTTCCAGCACAGGCTATTGTTATAGACAGAATGTTTTTGTCTCCCTTAGATTTACATGTTGAAGCCCTACTGCATATGACTGTATTTGAACATAGGACATGTGAAGAAATGATAAAAATAGAATGAGGTCGTGAGGGTGGGGCCCCAATCCAATAGGACTGAATTATGAGATGAGTAAAAAAGACCATGTGAGCACACAGTAAGAAGACAATAGCCTACAAACCAGGAGGAGAGCTCACACCAGAAACTGCTTTTGCCTGCACTATCATCCTGAACTTCCAACTGCCAGAACTGGGAGAAATAAATGTCTGTTTTTGTAAGCCACCTGTCTGTGGCATTTCTTTATGGCAGTCATATCAGACTAAATCAGTGACTTATGAGGAAAGGACAATTTCCCCTTCAGCTGGCAGCTGCAAGTCTACTGTGTTCTTCAGTCATAGCCCATGGCATCTCGGCAGGGGACATTCAAGGTAGTGGCTCCTGGGCACCAACTCCCCTGCTCCTATCACACACCTTTCATCACTGCTGATATCTTTCAGCAATAGTATCATTTACAGACACTTCTGTGGAAATACAATGACTCCATGACTCCATTTGGAAGGTCCTTATGACATTGTGCTAGCTAAGTTTTTTTCCTAATTATTTTTTCTCATAGATTAATAATTAAATGAAAATTTGCATTTCGTAAGTTAATTGGTAGATGGAGAAAGGAAGCCAGCTTTATGTTTGTGTATAAGAATAGTCAGGTGGGGCTGTATATAAAATTGGAAATGGCTAGAGGAGAAGACCTGTTGGGTTTCCTTAACCTCATCTCCCCAGCAGCAGACACCCAACACCCAGAGAGGGGCTGCAGACAAGCCACTGCTCTAGATAGCATTTCTCAGGAAGGCAGTCTACAGGTATTCAAATTAAAATGGACTCTTATACAGGTATTTGAAATGCTGGGTCCCACAAAGTTAAATAGCTTTCTTTCCTGAAGCAGGACTTCTTATGCCTTCCATTCATTCATTTACTAACTCATTTATCATTTTCACTTAGAGTTTATCATCTATCAGGGTTTGTATTAGGTCCTATGAGGACAGAAAGCAAGACCAGTGTGTCCTCTGCCCTTGAGGAGGTTAGAGTCTGGTGGAGTTCTCCAAATGCTAATTTCAAAGAGGGTAAGAAGGCCAGCATTCAGAGTACTTACATGACGAGCCAAGGCCACATCACTGTTTTTCTCCTGAAGAGTCTATGTCTTGGGTTAAAGAAACTGGAGTTCTAGTCCTAACTTTCTTGCTAATTAGCCTGGAAGTCTTGACTAAGTCTCAAATTTTCAGGGTTTGCGTCTTTTAAATAGTTAGAGAGAGTTCACTTCTGTGCTTACCATATGTTGTAAGGGTTCGATTAGCAGTGCATGTTGTCCACTTTGCGAAATCCACAACATGTACAATGCTGTCTGCATTCTAAGCATCAAATAGTATTTGCTGGAGTGGAGAAGAGAATTAACAGTATTGGATTCGACATATAGACATTATGTTTTATCTCCTTCAGATCATGTCCTGTAGCTACCAAACATGTCAATGTTTCTTTAAGAAATGGAGAAATCTCCCCTAATAGCTGCTTTTGAATATGACTTCAGTCTTCACAGGTATTTGTTAAAGAAAATTTTAAAAGAGCAGTAACACCTGGAGATCCATTTATCACTGTCTTTGCCTATTGGAGATCCCACATACAGACTGAAGAATGATGACAAAAACTAATATTTATGTAACAAACCACTGAAGAAATGTAAAAGGAGGTCCTCTATGTTGAAGGCAGAGATTACTGACCTCTTTGTAATGATTTTAAGTGGCATTCTGATCAGGAAGATTTGTGGCTTTGCAAACACAGAGGATTCTTACATCACTATCAAGGGGGAGAGGTATTTTTCTCTGGAATTCAAACTGACAAGTGGCACATTAATTGGTCTAAGACAGGCTCCATGCATTTTTATCTTTAGCTTGATTGGAATGCTTTATTCTGTTACTGTGTTACTTCTGCAACATAAATTCATAAAACCCATGCAGACAGATTGGAGAGTGAATGCTTCCTGTTAACAGCTATGGAGACGGGGCAAGAGGTAAGAACAGGCCGGCGAGTAGCTGGGAGCTGACCCAGAGGCAGGCAGCAGCTGGGGCTTGTTTCAGGGGAGCAGGTAAGGAAAGGAACTCTGAAGAAAGAGAAAGGTCTGAGGACCCTTTGTTGGAGGAGAGGAGTGGTCAAGCTGCCAAGTCTCTTGTAGAACCACACATGGGCAGTAGCACTGAATCACTCTGCACCTGTCCTCTGTCCTCCTCAGAGCCCACAAAGGAAAGGGCAGACAGCTCTCTAGAAACATGCTCAGCTGGGTTCTGGGGAAGACAGAACCCAGAGAGCTCAGTGGTTTCTAGTGCTGTCACAAACAGCCCCCTCCTTTAAATTGGCTAACTGCTCTTCAGACTTTAAGTGGTGGAGTTGATAATCAGGGCATGGGGTATACCTGACAATATTTGCTGGGGTGGCAGTGCAATTATGGTAAATGCACAATCCTAGAGCTACAGGTGTAAGTCACATTATAGCAAATCCATTGTTTCTTTTGACAGGGCCACTAGACTGGTAGGTCAAGGAAATGATGCCACTGTGGGGTACTCAGCAAGGCATTTGGCACAGTCTCTCCTGATGCTATCCTTGTGTACAAAATGAAGGCTTATGGCCTAGAGGTCAGTATGATGGCAATTCCTTAAAGGTTCAGTGACTATATCCAGCAAAGGCTGGTCTATGTGATGACTAGCAGTGATTTGGAGAGACAATTCTTGTGCTGAGCCATGCCCCTCAGCTTTCTCCTAACCCAGGATAAATGTTTTTGGAAGGATATTCTGGGTCAAGATCCTAAAAGGGCCTCATGGCATAGGTGAGACAGAAAGGCTGAGTAACACAAAGTGGCAAATTAAAAGATTTAATATCAAATATCCTTACCTGGATTAAAAAAATTAACTTCACTAGTACTCCAAGAGTGCAATGTGGCTGTGCAGCAGGATAAAGTATAAAAAGGTCCCAGGGCTTATTGTAGGAGACAGACTTTACCTGTTTTCTTAGTCTGTCTTTGGCTTCATTATGACAGGGCGTTTCCTCCTGTAATGCTGAATTATCCTCTCTTTTCTAGGATGGTGTAACTATTTTTGGGATTATTGGCATTCAGCTTTGGGCCATGCATTTCAGAAGACAAGGACAAAGTATATCCAAAGAATGGAGATCAGCTTTCAAAAGGAGCTGACACCACAAGCACTGGGGGTAGAAACTAAGACATTTTTAATATTCAGAGATGTCCAAAGTCAGGACAGGCTGCCCTGGGAAGAGATGAAGTCAATCTTACACTCCCTCCACCCACTGCCAGAACTCAGGGACAAACTAGTCCCTTACCTGGTACAGGTGTGATAACAGTGGTTAGACTGGGCAGTTCCTTCCACTATGGGATTCTGCAAGTTCATGAAGAGGAGCCAAGAAAACAAGGCTCTAAGCCCTGTTTTGCTATGACCTGACTTAGTGACTTTAAGTGAGTTGTTTCAGTCTTCTGGATCTCATTTTTCTCCTCTTTTAAAATAGGAAGTTAAACAGGATTACCTGCAAGCTTTCATTGATTGGAAATTCTATTACCATTATCGCCATGGATCTCAGCCAAAAACTGAGAGTTTGTGATCTCTTCCCTTTTTCGTAGACACTAAGAAAAAGTTTAGGAAATTTTATCTTGGCTGTCATTACAGGAAGCATAACCTCTGTCTTGCTATTTTCTTGAAACTTTGACTCCTTTTTATTTGTTCCTTTGTTCTGTATTTTGAGATCAATTGCAGCAAACCCAAAAACAACTAAATTGAGAGTAGCTTTTTTACTGTGGTGGAGAGGCCATGGTTCCAGAAAGCTTCTGGTGAAGCTTATGTCAACAAGGAAAATGAAGCGAAAATGATTCTAAAGATGTTTTAATAAGTTTAGTTTGGGTGTTTGGTCTTTCTTTTTCTTACAGTTTTTTTTTTTTCTGCAAGGTGTCAATGACCATCATTTATACGGAGGACAACTGTGCTCTTTGTTCTATTTTGTGGATTATTTCAAAGTCCACATCTGAATTCAGCATATTTCTTATGCTGGTGGCAACTAAACCTGGCCAGTCAGTCCCATGGGGCCATTTTCTTCTGATGGCTCTATCTTGGAACAGAAATGTAATTTTAGAAAAAAAAATTGCAGTCTAAACATTCAAGTATCTTAAAATCCAATTGGGGTCAAAGAGTAAGTACGCATAGTTTGGAGAAAGAGCCCATAAAGATGGGCAATGAGAGGTTGTTGGGATGAGCATGTCTATGTGTGGGTGTGTATAGTATGAGTGTGCCTGTGCATGCGTGGGTGTGGTGGTAGTGGCACTCCCGCAGTAGTTTTATTGTGCCTGGGGTACTGCTGGGTTGCCTGTGTCCACCTGAAGAGATGGGCTAAATCCAACTCTGGAGTGGGTGTGTTCAGCTGATGAGGGTGTGGCTTGAACCTTGCATATCTTGTCATCTATTTGCTACAAAACTCTGATTCTTCCTAACAATGCTGGCCACATGGGAATTAGGAATGAAATAGGCAAACATGAAAGTCATTCTATATACTGTTCCCTAGGCAATCAAAACAATTCAGAACCAACTTTTGCATGTGGAGGAGTGGGACTGTCACTTTTGATCAAATGCAGAGCAAATGCAATCCATGACAAAAGCTATGAAACAGGTAACAGAACTAAGTTTTCTTGATTTGTAAGATGTCAACATGTTTCTTTTTTGGATGCTGATCTCAGGAACAAATGCAGTTTTATGAATTCACATTTTTGCCTGCTAACCTGCCCTCTCTCCTAGCTCCAGATGCTCTGTGAATGCTATTTTTTCAAAGGCTGTTGTTCAGTGGAAGAGCCCATCTAAGATGACAACAGATTTTAGCCGTTCTCTGGGTGATGCTGAGGTCATGAAGACAGCAGCAGCTCATCTCAGCATGGGAACTGAAGCTAAGGGCTTTACATATGCTAGTGCTGTCTCACTGCTGTGCTGTTTGTATTCCATGATTCGAGTTTAGAAATGGAAAAAATCATTCTCTCCCCAAGTGTTTGGGATTGGCAGCTCTTTTTAGGTCCTGGGTGTGAGAGCTTTGTGGAAAGATGAAATTTATCTGACAAGAGGCAGTCAATGGCTTTCTTTACTGTCGCCAGAAGCCCATAATAGGGGGCTTTGGGGTTGGTCCAATGCACTAGCTACTGATTCAGGCTTGGCTTGGTCAGAATTATTTTGGACATTTATGAAGAGGCTATCATTGCCTACCAGCCCTGAACAAGAAAGCATGATGATAAAATATCAAAAAGAACATTTATGAACACACGTTATACCTAGTCATCAGATTATCTTCAGCATCAAACTGTACAAATAAATATCTGTACAGTTGATCAGATCCAGTCAGGGTCTCTCACAAACATTTACTTAGATATGGAAATAGCATAGTGCACTGCAGAGTCTGTGTGGGAGAGGTGGTGTCCAGCCCAGCTGGAAGGTGGTGTGTATGGTTAGCGTGTCTTTGTGGAGGCAGGAGAGATGGCTGGATTCATGCCACCCATGTGCTAACACTCTTCCCAGGTGATAAAGGGATAGTCGAATTTTCTTACCAGCTCTATGAAATCCTCAAAATGCTTTTTTTGTCTTTATAATTCATTATTTTAAATAATCCCATGTGTAAAATGGTGGAAGAGGCTGTGTGAATGAGTCAGTGAATACTACATCTACATACTGAGATTATTTTACCTTTCTGAGGTGCATCTTTGCTAATAAAACTTGCAATGCTGGCTTGTCATGAAGATTAAATGATGAGATAATGCCTGTTAATATGCTTTGGAAGTTGTATCAGTTAGTGCTGTTACCCTTACAGAGAAAAACTGACCTTGGGAAAAAGATGAAGCAGCTCTGAAGATCACTTCTGTGCTCTGTTGTTGCACTGGCCTACATGTTACAGGACAATTACCATTTGTCAGAATGTCTCTAGAGGCAAAACTATGCTGTCCTTTGAAATGCAATCTATGAGATTTTATTACTGAAAAGAGAAGAGGAATGTAGCTCAGAGAGGATCTGGGAGAAAACTTGAGCATTTTTAGAGTCTGAAAGAGGGGAGGAGATCTCTAAAAAAGCAGGAGGAAGCTC
This sequence comes from Artibeus jamaicensis, assembly GCF_021234435.1. NCBI lineage: Eukaryota > Metazoa > Chordata > Mammalia > Chiroptera > Phyllostomidae > Artibeus > Artibeus jamaicensis. The sequence goes on from NW_026521765.1 coordinate 260,185, forward strand.
TGAGTATAGACTGGTCCTTTGGGTAAAAATATCCTCAGCATGGAGAAGGGAATTCATCAGGCTTTCAAAGGCTTTTCTTACTCATTGAACAAGTTTTTATTGAACACCTATTATAAGCCAACCCACTTTCTAGTCTCGTAATGAGAAGCCATCTTAAAAACAATTCTACTGTCTTTGCTCTGATTTTGACTGCAGGCCATCCACTGAACAGCAGTTTAGTTTCCCATCTGAGCCCAGGCATCATGAGAGTAGTCCCCAGAGAAAAGAGTCTTTTGAGTTTTAGGAGAGTACCAGGTAAGTCAATTGGTAAATGAACAATGATAACCCTGACACTTTTCTGGATCCTTCAAAATACCTTGAAAGTTTACTTCACTGAGACATTATTTGGAAAGAACCACAGATTATTAATTTTTAAATCTATCTTATTGATTATGCTATTACAGTCATTCCTTTCCCCCATTTATTCTCCTCCTCCTTACAGCCCCCTCTTACCAGCTTCCCACACACCTTAGTTTGTGTCCATGGGTCAGAACTTTATATGTATAAGTTCTTTGGCTTCTACACTTCCTACACTATTCTTACCCCCCATCTATTTTGTACCTACCATTTATGCTTTAAAAAAAGATTTTACTTATTTTATTTTTAGAGAGAGGGGAAGGAAAGGAGAAAGAGAGGGTGAGAAGCACCAATGTGTGGTTGCCTCTTGAGCACCCCCTACTGGGGACCTTGCCTGCAGCCCAGGCATATGCCCTGACTGGGAATCAAACCGGTGACCCTTTGGTTCACAGGCAAGCACTCAATCCAATGAGCCACACCAGCCAGGGCCCGTTTATACTTCTCACTCCCTGTAGCTTTTTACCCATTCTCCCCACTCCACGTCCTTTCTGATAAGCCTCCATGTGATCTCCATTTCTGTGATTCTGTTCCTGTTCTAGTCATTTGCTTAGCTTTTGTTTTTGTTTTTTTCTTTCCTATTAGGTTCATTTGTTGATAGTTGTGAGTTTATTGTCATTTTACTGTTTATAGTTTTGGTCTTCTTTTTCTTAGATAAGTCCCTTTAAAATTTCATATAATAATGGCTTGGTGATGATGAACTCCTTTAACTTAACCTTATCTAGGAAGCACTATATCTGTCCTTCCATTCTAAATGAAAGCTTTGCTGGATAGAGTAATCTTGGGTGTAGGTACTTGCCTTTCATGACTTCAAATACTTCTTTCCAGCCCCTTCTTGCCTGTAAGGTTTCTTTTGAGAAATCAGCTGATAGGCTAATGAGCATTCCTTTGTAGTCAACTCTCTCCTTTACTCTTGCTCCTTTTAAGATTTTCTCTTTACCTTTCTTTAATCTTGGATAACTTAATGATGATGTGCCTTGCTGTGTTCTTCCTTCTGTCCAACTTCTTTGGGACTTTCTGGGCTTCCTGGACTTCCTGGAAATCTATTTCCTTCACCAGATTGGGGAAATTTTCCTTCATTATTTGTTCAAATAAGTTTTCAACTTCTTGCTGTTGTTCTTCTCCTTCTGGCACCCATATAATTCAAATATTGGAAGGTTTCAGGATGTCCCAGAGGTTTGTAAGACTCTCTTCACTTTTTTGAATTCTTGTTTTTTCATTTTATTCTGGTTGAATGTTTATTTTTTCATTTTGTTCCAAATTGTTGCTTTGAGTCCTGGTTTCCTTCTTGTCACTGTTGGTTTCATAAATATTTTGTTTTATTTCACTTTGGGTATCCATTTGTTTTTTCATTTTTCAACCAAGCTCAATCAGATCTGTGAGCATTTCGATTACCAGGGCTTTGAATTCTCCATCAGATAGTTTGGCGATCTCCTCCTTGCTTATTCTCTTTCTGAGGCTTTGCTCTTTTCTTTCATTTGGGCCATATTTCTTTGTCTTGGGGCGGCTGATAAGTTGTAAGAGCCTTAAGTATTCACCCAGGCAGGGCAATACTCCTTGCTGTGCTGCAGTACTGTCCGTCGGGGAGGGACCAGCGAGGGAACAGTGCTGCTTGCCCCCTTGTCTCTAGTGCACTTTTCAAGGAACTCTTGTGTGAGACTGAGAATTTCTCCCACTGAGGCAACTCCAGCAGTAGTCCACATTCAGCTGAGTCTCAGTTTTCCCCTTAAATTGGCCCCTCCCACACCGACTAAACTAAACTAAACTAGTTTAGTGGATCTCTAAACTAGTTTAGAGATATCCGCAGCCCGCGGATTTCTGCAGTCAGCCCCGCCCCCACGGTCTACAGTCTCTCAGTGATTTTTCTTTTATTTTAATGTTTATAATCATAGATATTGCATATTTCTATTTTTTTATAGTTGTTCAAGTACAGTTTTCTGCCTTTTCTGAGTCAGCCCGTGCAGTTCATTGCATTAGTGGTCTGGTTGTTCTGGTTGATTTTTTGTTTAATTCCTTGGTTGTCAGAGTTCCATGCAGTTTGATTTTCTGTTGCTTTTGGTTGTTTATTGATTTTAAATTGGTTGTTATCCTTATTTTGGTTGTGGGAGGAAGCAAAGGATTTCTACCTATGCCTGTCTTGGCCGGATCTTCCAGATTCTCTCCTTATCTTTAATGTTGGGTAAATTAATTATAATGTGCCTTGGTGTGTGCTTCCTTGGGTACAACTTCTTCGAGACTCTCTTAACTTTCTGAACTTTCTGGAAGTCTATTTCCTTTGCTGGATTGGGGAAGTTATCCTTCATTATTTGTTCAAATAAGCTTTCAATTTCTTCCTCTTCCTCTTCTCTTTCTGGCACCCCTATGATTTGGATGTTGGAACATTTAAAGTTGTCCTGGAGGTTCCGAAGCCTCTCCTCATTTTTTGGAATTCTTGTTTCCTTATTCTGGTCTGGTTGAATGTTTATTTCTTCCTTCTGCTCCAAATTATTGATTTGAATCCAGATTTCCTTCCCATCACTGTTGGTTCCTTGTGCATTTTCTTTTATTTCATTTTCCATAGCCTTCACTTTTTTTTCTATTTTGCGACCATACTCAACCACTTCTGTAAGCATGCAGATTACCCCTGTTTTGAACTCTGCATCTGATAGGCTGGCTATCTCTTCATTGCCTAGTTGTATTTTCTCTGGAGGTTTGATTTGTTCTTTCATTTGGGCCATTTCTTTTTGTCTTGGTGCATCTGTTACATAGTAAGGGGCAGAGCCTTTGGTATTTGCCAGGGTTGGGCAACCTGTTTTACTGTATTGTAGTGCTGTATGTGGGGAAAGGGTCTGAGAGGGAACAGTGCCACTTACTCAGCTCTTGGTGGGCTTTCAGTTACCTCCTCCACTACACACAAGCAAGTTTGACTCTTTTAGTGTTGATTCCTGGGTGTGTGGGTTTGCATATATTCTAGGACCCTGTGGATTTCTCCATTGAACTCTCCTGTGAGGCTGGGAGTTTCTTCTGCTGCCACAAAACCCACAGGTTTTTTCATTCAGACGTTTTAAGGCTTTATTTCCCCACACTGGAACCCTGGGTTGCTCAGTCAGTCTCACTCCTCAGTTGTTCCTCCTGGTTTATCTGCAAGCAAATGTGGGACCCTCCTGTCTGCCAGCTGCCACCTTGCCGCAAGTCCTCTCCACCCCCACTGCCTATCTCTGTCCCTCCTACCAGTCTGGATGAATGTTTCTTCTTTAACTTCTTGGTTGTTGGATTTACATACAGTTTGATTTTCTGTCAGTTCTGGTTGTTTTTGTTTTTGAATTTTTTGTTGTCCTTATTTTGGTTGTGCAAGGAGCCACAGTGCATGTATCTATACCTCCATTTGGCTGGAAGTGCTATTTATTTATTTTACTTTTAATTTTCATGGGTGGACATACTTGGAGAAAGGAAGGATGGGAGGGAGGAATGGAAGGAGAGAGAGAGAAAGAAAATGGTCAATTAGCTACCTCCTATATGCACCAGGAATCAAACCTGCAACCTAGGTATGTGCCCTGACCAGGAATCGAGCCAGGGATCTTTTTTTAATTAGTGCCCCAGAGGATGCCCCAACCAATCTGGTCACCTGCCGGATACTTTGTGGCCAAAGTACCACAGGTTTAAATGACAGAAATTTATTTCCTTATATTTCTACAGGCTGAGATCAAGGAATGGGCGGGCTGCATTTCTATTCTCTTTGTGTCTTCATATGGTATATTCTCTGTTCATGACTGTGTCCTAGTCTCTCTTCTTATAAGTCACTCAGTCAGATTAAATTAGGGCTTTCACCCTAATGGTCTCATTTTAACCTAATCATCTCTTTAAATACCCACTCTAAAAAAAGGCTACCATCTGAAGCACTAGGAGTTAAGAGTTCAACCTATGAATTTTGAGGGGCAGGTGATATATTTTAGCTCACCACAATAAGTAAAAATTTCAGCTATAAATCTGTTGTTTTGTCTATGTCAAACTCCTTGTTTGACTGGTCTTCAAGGCCCCCTCCTCCTTCTCCTTCAGCTCCTCAGTCTGTGCCAATTGATCTCCTGGCTATGGCACTTGGTCAAAACAGAGAGAAGTGCACATGGTGGAAGAAAGTGGAATAAACCTGATATAAAAAGTCTAGGTGTGCTAGAGGAATGTTAAACAGTTTGGGTCTTGATGAGAGGAAAGCAGAGCTATTCTGTAGGCTAGCTGAAATCCCATCAAGTAAGGAAATGTAAACAAATGGTTTATAACTCCCATAATAAGCAAGAACTTGCAGATGAATTATGGCACATGCCACCCTCAGTCTCAGGTAGTAGTTATGTCTGTGCATGGTATATTCTACTAACCTAAAACATTTTTTGAAAGGGCTATTGAACCTTGGCTAGTGGGGTTCAGTAGATTGAGCTGCGGCCTGTGAACCGAAAGGTTGCCAGAGTAATTCCTGGTCAGTGCATATGCCTGCGTTGTAGGCCAGGTACTCAGTTGGGGGTACATGAGAGGCAAAGGATCCATGTACCTTCCCTTATCTCTAAAAATAACTCAGTAAAATCTTTTTTTTAAAGAGAAAGGGCTGTTGAGATACTGAGATGAACAAGACAGTTTCTAGTAAGGGATGTCAAGGGGAAGAAGAAGAGCTACATGGCTCCTGTACCCAGAGGGACAGTTTCCAGTGTCCATAGCATTTGATGGTCATTGTGCTTTGCCAAAGCCAGAAAATGTAATGTTTGATGATATTATAAAAATGTGACTGGGAGGATAAGTGAATAGCACATATTTTTGTACCCCGATCAGAACATTCTCAAATATTAAAGGTTTAAATAAAAGATAAGCAAAAAGTAAACTGACATTGATAAAAATGTGACAATAGATTCATATTTCTGTGGGTGGCCTTAGAGATCATCAAGTTGAGCTGCTTCTTTTACAGATGAGGAAACTCGAGTCCAGATAGTTTAAGGCCAAAGCTACACATTGACAAAGCTACACATTGATTTCCATAGAAATGGAAATAAAACTTATTTTTTCACTCCTAGCCCAGTGCTATTACCACATTGGTCATACTTTTATCACTTGGAGAAATTTTATTCTTTGTAGCATACTGTCTGTATGAAATAATATTTTCCAGTTATTTTCTTTTTTTGGTTTAAACTGTGTATTTCTTACTTAAAAAATCTCAACTGCTTATTCAACCACTAAATTAATTTTTAGTATATTCCAAATACATAATTTGATGATGCTTCAATTTTTTCTATTGTTTAAAAAATCCAGGCCCTGGCTGGTGTAGCTCAGTGGATTGAGTGCGGGCCTGCGAACCAGACAATCGCAGTTCGATTCCCAGTCAGGGCACATACGGGGGTTGCAGGCTGGTTCCCTGCAGGCCAGTTCCCAGCAGGGGATGCACGAAAGGCAACCCTACATTGATGTTTCTCTCCCTCTCTCCTTCCCTTCCCCTCTAAAGATGAATAAATAAAATCTTTAAAAATAAATAAATAATCCTTTTATTCTTTATCTATGGACACAAACAAATACAAAGGATTTTCACTCTGCACTGTTGGTGAGCATTTTAGAGAATGTGGATTAAAACATCTAGGACCGACTTTTTACAATTAAAAATTTTTCAAGTAATGTTTCTGTTTTAGTTATTTATACTTCTTACTGACATACCTGACAACATTGTCTAAAATCACCTAACCCCACTAATACATTTTTATTTAAAGTTATTGTATTCAGCTTTCCTTTAGCACATTTTTCTAAAATAAGAAAAGAAACAGAAAAAAATATGTACCTTAAGCCTTCTTCTCTAACACAATTTTGCAGTTTTTTTAAAGTAAAAAAAAGCAAAAAAAAAACAACCCCAAACCCTAAAACCTCCAAACAAAAAGCCCCAACCCCTTTGCAATATCAATCATTCTCTTGACAATCAGTGAAAAGAAAATCTTCACAACCCAAAATAAAATGAAAATGAAGTGAACAGACCGATTCAGAAGCCAGAATTTCTGGTTTATGCACAGGAGTTTTCACAGGCATGTACTCTAACTCTGTACACTAGATAAACACCAAACAACAAAGAACAGAAATAGTTCCTTTTCCTTGTTGAGCGACCAAGCAACACAGAAGAATGCCTTTTTGTTTAGAAAGAAAATAAAAGAAAGCAACGTGTTTTTTTTTTTAGATAGGGAGAGTCATTGCTACCAAACTAAAGGTTTCTTAATTGTTACATTAATTTGGGGTGCTGGGCTTCTTCCAGCCTCTGTTTGCTGGGTTACCTCATTGACAAGGCCAGAGGACCTGGAGTTCAAGTGGAAAGCATTCAGCTGGTGACCAGGTTCCAAGAGTCACACCCAGACAAAAACCTGGAGGCTCAACAAGTTACTGGAGGCTGAAAACCCCAGCAACGTCATAACATAATGCAGTATATAATTAAGCAATTGCTATCATCTCAAATAAAGGGCGTTTTGTTATTGTTTTGGTCTTACTCACCTGTATCTACCAGGCCTCTGACTGCAGTTGTTTTAAAACTGAACTTTACACAAACAACTACTTCTTACTCTTAGCTTACCTTTCTTTGCAAAGAGCCAGGGGCTCAGCTAATGTCCTTTTGGTCAGTTTGAGTCAGAAGATTGAGCACAGGCCTTCCCAACAACATCATGAAGAGTGCGCAACATTGGGAGAGGTGCAGGACCAGGGTGAGGAAGGTTTTTCCTTGATGGTGGGGGTAGAGATGATGGAAGAATTCCAAAGACTTTGAGTCTGACAGTCTGAGGGCACAGGGTCCATTCTTCCTATTGTGACTCTGGTTCTGCCGTCATGTACCATTTTATATAAAGTTTCAACACAGGGGGCCTGGATCGTGTGAGTGCTGGTGGTCACCTTCAGCTCCAGTTTCTCATTCTGTCCCATTTTGAGAGGTAGAGTGGCATGAGGCTCGGGGTGCAAACTCACATCCTAGCTCTGTCACTTTGTTGCTGTGTGACCTGTTCAAGGCTCTTAGCCTCTCTGAGAGGCTCTCAGTTTTCTGACACATGAAAAAGAGTTGAATGTACTCAGCTTCCAGTATTCCTATGGAGTACTGTGTATAAAGAATTAAGCCTGGAGCTTCAGAGAAGCTAATTTCCATTAAATAATTACCATTGTTGTGAGTAGAGCCAAATCCTGTGGACATTTAGCTTTAATTCCAATCAAATGGCTGGTTTATCTTCCATGTGGAACAGAATTCACCAAACTAGTTCAAAATATGGCGCTCTGGCTGCTGGCACCTAGATAGATCTGTGCAGCCTGGAGGGCATTGGGCACACAGCAAAATTTGTTTCAATTGAGAGAAACCTGGCACTTAATGTTTTAGAATTTTTCTCCTTTTAAGTTCATTCTGAGCACTGACTGACTGGGCTCTGTAGAAATTCTGGTGAGAATCTGCTCAGTTCTACAAGTATTTATTATTGCTGTCACTACCTGCTAATTTCTTGGTGTTTGGAGAGGCATTAGTGCATGGGTTTTTAGGGAAGCATCTCTGGGGTCTTTCCTACCCTGTCTCCCTTATGACTCTATCCATCAGGACAAGATTCCATTTTATGACTTATGAAATAAGAGTAGCTAATATTATGGAGTACAGAGAAAAATCCAGACTTCCTAGCACCTGAAGTTCACACAGTCAGGGAGCCCTCTTTAAGCAAAAGAATATGAAACAATTGTGCTGAGCAATGTTAGTTGTTTTTCAAATGTGGGACTAGCTTGCACGAGGTCATGTTAGTAATGCTTGGCATGAGGTTGGAACCCCTATGAGCCTGACACCAGTATCTGGGCTCTACACTACTAAGCTGCCTTTCTTTATTAAAAAATGACTGGCTCTGTGTGTGTGTGTGTGTGTGTGTGTGTGTGTGTGTGTGAGATTTTGCTATCACCAGGCTCTGCATGACCTGTCTGGTTTGATTTTCTGTTCACATAATGTTCCCCCTGTACTACATCTGAGCCACTGGCCCCACTTTCACTTCCTGCATGTTCTACTCATGCAGTCCTTTCCTTCCCTCCTGGAAAATGAAGGACCTAAGTTTTGATCATAAACCACCACTTTCCAATTAGTATATGATCTCAGGTGCTTTCATAAAACAGAAACTGTATTGAGCCCTGTTTATCTCACAGCAGTTTTAAGAGTTAAGAGGAAACATCTTTAAGTACCGAGAAACAGTAAGGGTTATATAAGAAAGCTATTGTCATTAGGCCTAAACCCTATTCCCCTTCTGATCGCTCCAGTCCATGCTGAGGTTTCCTGTCTTATAAACTCCAAGTCTCTGTCATGAATCCAGGTTAACATTTCAGTGTTACCTGTTTTGTATGAGTTTGTTTTGTTTCTATTACCAAATCATATATTCTTTGAAAAGGAAATCAGACTTTTTGCTTCCTCCATATCCTTTACCAAACAGTACACTTAGAAGTCTTTTTTGTATTTGTTCTAAAACTTTGGTACTTACTAATTTTTTGAGATTTGTGATAACTTAAAGTTTTGTTGGTTGACTTATATGTTTATAATTTAAACCAAAATTTAATCCAATTTTAATGTATGAATTAAAATTTATTGCTAATATGCTTGATCTTTGAATTATAAATTCTGTGAACTCATGTAAATTTAAAGTTTGTCTTTTTCAATTGTTTATGCTAGTATTAAAACTATGATTGATTCTTGTATCCTAGACTTTGATGAATACTCATCTAAGTTGCAGTGGTTGTTTTATATATCTAATCAGATTTTCTAAATAAACCATAGTGTCATCTGCAAATAGAGACAGTTTTACTTATTCCTGTATAAGCTTTATGGCTTTTCTTCTTGCCTTAACACAAATGGTTAAGATTTCAAGTACAATTTTGAATGGAGTGGTGGGAGTATATATCTTTGCTTTGTTCTCCATCTTAAGGAGAAAGCAGACCATCAATATTCACTTTTGGCTTTGTTTATAGATGATCAGTTTGAGGAAGTTTCCTTCTACACCTCATTAGAGTTTTAAAAATAATTAATGTTATAAAAATTTTAAAGTAATTTTGTGCATTTATTTAAATGACCACATAGTTTTTGTGGTTTTACTTTTAATTTGTTTGAGTTCCAGGCTTTGGAGATACTTCTAAATGTTTTATTTTTATTGGATTCTGAGGTTTTCAGTCTGAATTGAAAAGAAGCTGATATTTCAGGATATTTCTAAGTATTAAAGCCTGAATTAAATTGGGTTAGATTACAGATAGTTCTTCAAAGAGTAGTTATCTAGTTCTGGCTTGATTTATGGCATTTGGTATGGGTCTTTTCCTGATTGTAAGGGATAATGCCACATTTCTTCAAGTCCATTTGTCCTTCTCAAATTTCCATAAGCAGCCCGCTTTCTGGATATTATTATGAATATTAAATTTTCATTATGTAATAGACCAAAGTATAGAATAAAGTATGCCAACTTATCTTAAAACAGTTTTAGTAACTCAAATTGAAGACTGCGTCTTTAAAATAAAATTAGTAATGGCATATCTACTTATCCTAGTTTTTATCTCCTTATATTCTTTTACTTCAATATTTTTATCTTTTATTACTATTAGTATTTAGATCACTGTACTTCATGACAGCACTACTCAGTTACTGAAATTCATAGTTTGAACTAGAAATAGTTTTATTTATTTATTTTTAAAAAGTTTTTATTTAGTTATTTTTCAAGTACAGTTTTCTGTTTATTTCACCCATCCCAGCCCACCCCTCCCCCATGCACCCCACCTCCCTCCCATTTCCACCCCCCTTAGTTATTGTCCCTGTGTCCTTTATACTCATTCCTCTAAATCCCTCCCATTTTTCCCCTTAAATTCTCTCCCATCTCCCCTCTGGTCACCGTCCCCCTGTTCTCTATTTCAGTGTATTTGTTTTTATTTTGCTTGCTTGTCTGTTTTGTTGTTTAGCTTCCTGTTAAAGGTGAGATCATATGGTACTTGTCTTTCAACCCCTGGCTTATTTCACTCAGCATAATGAACTAGAAATAGTTTTACTTCATGACTCATGATATATAATAAACAAATCATCTTATTCATCAAAGGTGTTTCATCTCATGATGATGGCAAAGAATTTGGGGATTAACTAAATTATGGATGTAGAATTTAATAGGTAATGATAGATCTGAGGCATAATCTTTTAAATCTTCTACTAATGTATTTATGTATTGTGTCTTACATAAATACTAAATAGTACTATCTTTAGATTCTTATAAAATTTCCCTTATATATCAAAGCATAACAATTAATGTATGCATAAATTGTTTATTCATTTTGGTTCATTTTTAAAGTATTTTTAAAATTATAGTTAACATTCAATATTATATTAGTTTCAGGTATATAGCATACTGCTTAGACAATTATATGACTTATGAAGTGACCCCCCATAAGTCTAGTGACCACTTGGCATCATACATAGTTACTATAATATTATTGACTATGTTTCTTGTGCTGTACTTTACAGCCCCTTGACTATTTTGTAACTTCAGTTTGTATTTAATCTCTTCACCTTTTTTACCTAGCTCCCTCCCATCCAGCAGCCATCAGTTTGTTCACTGTATCTATGACTCTGTTCTATTTTGTTTGACTTTTAGATTTCAAAACTAAGTAAAATTGTCTGGTATTTGTCTTTATGACTTGTTTCACTTAGCATAATACCCTCTAGGTTCATCCATGTTGTTGCATATAGTAAGATTTTATTCTTTCTCATGGCCAATTAATATTCCATTGCATATATGTACCAATCTTCTTAATTTGATCATATATTGATGGACACTTGGTTTCTTTCATACCTTGACAAGTATAAATAATGCTATAATGAACATTGGGATGCATATATTTTTTAAATTAATGTTTTGGATTTATTTGGATAAACATCCAGAAGCGGAATTATGGGGATATAATGTAGTTTGATTTTTAATTTTTTGATGAATTTCCATACTGTTTTCTATAGTGGCTGCACCAGTCTGCATTCCTACCAACAGTGAATGATGATTCCCTTTTCTCCACTTGTCAACACTTTCTGTTTGTTGATTCATTGATGACAACCATTCTGACAGGTGTGAGGTGATGTCTCAGTCTCAGACTCTTCAATAAATGATGTTGGGAAAGCTGGGCATATACATACAACAAATAAAACTGGACTACCTCTTTGCATCATATGCAAAAAATAGATTAAAAACAAATATAAGACCCCAGCATATAATACTCCTAGAAGAAAATATAGACAGTAAACTCTCTGACATTGTTCTTAGTAATATTTTTTGGATATATCTCTCTGGGCAAGGGAAACAAAAGAAAAAATAAACAAATGGAACTAGATCAGGCTAAAACATTTTTGCATAGCAAAGGAAATCATCAACAAAACAAAAAGACTATTGAATAGAAGAAGATGTTCACCAATGAGACATTTGATAAGGGGTTGTTATCCAAAATGTATGAAGAACTCATACAACTTAACACCAAACAAACAAACAAACAAACAAACCACCCAAACAATACAGTTACAAAATAGGCAAAGGGACTGAATATATATTTTCCCAAAGAGAACATACAGATAGCCAATAGACATATGAAAAGATGCTCAATGTCACTAATCATTAAAGAAATGCAAATTAAACCCACAATGAGATATCACCTCACACCTGTCTTTGGTTTATTTTTTATAATAACCCATATCATAAATATTTCAGAAGAATCTCTTCAAACAAGAGATAATTTGTTGATTCCTTTTTCTGCTTAACAGATTTTCCACAGTTCACAAGATTTGTAGTGTCCTTGTATCTTACAGGAGAAGTCTAAGGAGGCCTTTTCAGTAGGGTGAATACTTGAATTTGTATTTGTTTTTACTGTAAAGACATGGAAGCCCAGAGTGTCTCTTTGCTTCAACCTAGAATATACTCTGATATATGATGGAATTTGGTATGAGGTGGGTATATCTTAAGCTTCAGGTACTGAAGTCTCTCAGCTGAAGAACTAAAGGACATCATGATAGGATGATACCTCAGTGTGAACAATTTAGGGCAGCACTTCAGAATACAGTATAATCCTGAGGTTGAAAGAATGCTAAGGATTTCTAATGAATGTGTATGCACCTGTATGTGTGTGATTTTATGTATTGATTAAGTAATATATTAGTTACTTATTACTGAGTAACAAATTACTCCAAGCATAGCAATTTAAGACATCAAACACTATATCACAGTTTCTGTGACTCAGGAATCCAGGAATGCTTTGCTAGATGGTTCTAGCTCAGATTCTGTGATAAGTTGTCAGCCAGAGCTATAGTCATCTAAAGGCTCAACTGAGAGAGAGTCCACTTCACATGGTTGTTAGCAGGCCTCCATGCTTGGGATCTACTTGCTGGGATCTCAGTTCTTTGCTCTGTAAATACCTCCACAGGTTGCCTGAGTATCCATAGGTTGGGCATCTGCTTCCTCCAGAGTCAGTGATTTAAGATAGACAGAAGACACCAAGGATGTTTACCATCACTTCTGCTGTGTCCTATTGGTTACACAGACTGTGGTACAGGGTCGAAGGAGACTTGATTAGAGAGGTGTTCCTTGGGGATCATCTGGGAAGCTTCTACCACAGGTGAGCTTCTACAATAGAACTGGGAGCTTTGATAATTTTACCTAGTATAGACACAGATGTTTCTCTATTTCATTAGCTTTAGATAGCAATCCTCTATTCAGCAACATGGCCTTCATAATGATACATTGATGTGGACCCCAGCTCATGGGGTCTGCCACATTGTGGATGGGGGAGAGTCATTCACATGAACTACCGAGTCCTGTGGAAAAAAAGGGCAGGCAGCTTCACTTTCAAGAGGAGCTAAAAGCCATGGCCTCTGCCATAACAGGCCTTTATTTCTTTTCTGGGCCCATTATATAATGGTCCCCATTTACTATGCACAGATTTGCTTTAGGTGATTACTTTTTACAGAAAACAAAAGAGCCAACGCCACTAATCACATCACAGAAGAGGGATATTTGCAAATGAAAGGAGAAAAGTAGTTGAACCAGTTATACTCCATACTGGGGAGTTTTAGCATGGATTTTAGGAAGGTACAGTAAGCACTTTCTGTCTCAATTCAGGGTGAGGAAGTTTTAGTAAAAGCAAGTCTCAAAGCGGCCTAGGTACAATGCAGGCCTGATTCTCCATGGAAGAACCTATCCGTGGGCGTGGGTCCTGTGCATCTTGAGTGGGAGCTTGGCCCATGCCACACAGAATGGTCTCCTACAACACATGATCACAACTGGACAGTTATATATGTAATAATAAGAGTTTTTTATTTGGGGGGAAATCAACTGCTCCTATATAACTCCTCACTCTCAGAATACAAATATTTATGAATTATGGAAGCAACTGTACAAGGGGTCCTCATGACACCTGTGGGCAGATTATGGCAGTAGTTATTACTGATATTCATTTGAAAAGCAAGAAAAGTTAAGAGAGAATGAGCCACTTGAATGAATTTTGTATAAGTGGGAGGGAGGAAACTCACATTCAGCATGTGTCACTTTAGGTGGAATCTTCATAGCAAACTTGCCAAGGCAGTACGCTGTGATTACCCCCATTTCACAATTGAGCATGTTGAGTCTGAGTAATGTGTCCAATGTCAGAAAGTTCATAAAAAGCAGAGTTGCAGATCAGCACAGGGCTTCAGGTTCCAACTTCCCACGGCAGCTGCTATCTCCCCCAAAAGAGTCATGTGACTCTACCCACAGGTGGAAGTACTACAGAGGGTAGGCAGCAACTCTTCAGGTAATGTCTCAGTTTCTGTGATTTGCTATTGGGTCTTTATAATATGATGAAATCTATAAACTTGAAACATGGATTAGCACTTCATATTTGATGCTGAATTAAATCAATTTTCAGATTTCTGGTATCTCACTAAAACTGGGGCCATCTGTTCTCTTTGAATTTTCATGACTGTGTTTTGGTGCTCATAGACTGGATTTGTACCTTTAGGCTGTTGGGATTTTTTCGTAGCGAAGGAAGTATCTTGTGAGTTGAAAGTTGGAGGACTGTGATGCCAGAGCCTTTTGCACATGGCCATTCTACATACCTTCTGAAGATTCCTGGGACCCTGCCCTTCCTGCCTCCATAAGTCTCAGTTAGCATAATGCACCACTTAAAAGAAAAGGTCAAACACTCATTTGAGATGTGAAGTGAGAAAAATTTGGTGGACATATCATGAGTCAGTGTCAGAAACTGTTTGGAAATTCCCTCTTTTACTTTCTTATTTTTTTCCTCCTCAGTTATTATAGTTGTAATTTTGTGGACTTTTTAAAATCATCATGAGAGATGGTAAATGGGTCATTTATTCTGATTAGACTTCTCTTGTTGCATAATTCCCAATCAACTTTCATTAATATTTATATATGACATAATATTAAACTCATATTTCCTTTTAATTTACCCTGATATCCTATTCACTACATATATTTTCATTCTCCAAGACAGTTCCATGTGGAGATAAAGAAGAGAGAGAGGGAAAGAGGACACACCTGGGAGGTGGTGGAACAATCTGGTTGAAATAAACTGAAACAACCTCTATGTTTTTAGAGTTATGAACATATAAGCATTTTAATTGGACAACAGAAGATTCAACAAACAAGAATAAGACTTGGTACTATAATAAAATAAAACATACTATAAATTTAATGTGACACATATTATCATACCTAATAGCTAGGTTGCTTAGGATAATTATCCACAAAAGACAATCAATCCTCCCATGAGACTGCAATTAACATGTGCTTTATAGAATACACATTAAGGTCCAAGATTATAGTTCTTCCCTTCATTGCCTTATGTTAACAAAAGAAGAAATAATTTCCCTCCTGGTGCTCTCTACACTGCATCATAGAACCACAACTTCTTTTTAACACATGTATTGACTTTTTGTCAATCCAGCCCAACATCCAGTTTCTGGCCTTGTTCTCTGTGTGATGGTGGCTGGCTCCCTTACCTGCCTCCCATTTCTGATGATGTTCTGTCCTTGATCCTGTTCTGCTTCTCTGAGTTTGCTGACAATCACAGCCTTCCACTTCCTGTGTGAGGTGGGCCAAGGCCTCTGGAAGAATGGGTCTTGTTTCTGGAATACTGGGAGCCATGTGTGCGAAGAAGAAGAGGGAAAAGAGAGCTTGGGGAAAAAAACCACTCAGCAAGCCTGGCTGTGACATGCATTTGCACTAATGCAACACAGCAAAGGAGACACACTGACATTTTCTGGGAACCTGTTGTGTCTCAGGTGGAGGTTCTGGGGAGCACATTGGGATGATCCACCCTGCCCCCACAGGATGCCTTCCAGGTGGATTTTCAGGGACAGGGGAAGCATGTGTTCAACTACCCTGAGCCTTCAGGTCAGAAACTCTACTCTCTAGTCATTAATTTCTTCATCTTGCTTTTCCCCAGTCATGGGCAGATAGAAGTGCTCTCTCCTCCCTGGAATTCTGTCCTCTTGGGAAGTGGAGGCAAGTTTGGCTAGATGAACGAAAGGTCTTCTCACACTTGAAGTTACCTGAGAGAAGCACTGCCAGGACCACACTTCAAGGCATCATCAACTTTCTCCAGTCAAAGTTCTCACCTGCAACAGAAGCCAACTCAAGCTAATTTCAGAAAAAAAAAATAGTGTATTAAATACCTCACAGACTCTCCAGGAAAGCTGGAGAACCAGTCTTGGAGGCTGCAGAGGCAGGAAGTTCTCACAATGACCTCACAGACTAGGAGCAATGTTGCTAATGTCCCTAAGCTAATATCACCAAGATATCAGCCTCCACAGTGGTCACTAGATGCCACCTCTGCAAACTAGAGGAAGCTACTGCCAGAAGGAGTTCTATGCACTGCAAGCTTCTGAGTCAGAACCAGGGTGGGACACTGTTGGGCAGAGCCTACCTCTTCTGCCTGTGTACCAGGGAGACTTGGGAGGCAAGGGTCAGCTTCCCACAGTGGGAGCAACCTTGGCCTCCTATCCTGATATGCAAAACACCCCTAAACTAAGAAAAGAAGCTAAGATGGTGGGTGGCCAAAGAAGGATGGCATTTGTTGTTACAACTCTGCCTAATATCCTCTACTTTCTTTCTTTACTCTTTCTGATCTAGTGAGTACACCCCTGGGGGGAAAGCCTCAACCCATTCTGGTTCCCACTTTAGCCCCTTTTAATTATTTTCACCTCAAAATGAGGTAGCCCATAGTCACTCATCTGATTGTATAGGCTTTGAAAAATAAGAGACCGTTGGTGCTAAGAACCAAAAAGGAAAAACTGGGGGAAGGGAGTAGAAAGAAAATGTGACTACTAAAAGAGACCTGTCTACCTTTTTTTAAGCATTAAAAGTTCATGTAATTTATCTTCCTAGAATGGAGTCCTGTGAGTTCTTTATATATTTTGGAGATCAAACCCTTGTCTGAGGTATCACTGGCAAATATATTTTCCCATACAGTTGGTTCTCTTTTCATTTCAATACTGTATTCTTTACCTATGCAGAAGTTTTTTAATTTGATGAGGTCCTATTTGTTTATTCTTTCCTTTATGTACCTTGCTCTGGGGGACATATCAGTGAAAATATTGCTGCATGGAATGTCTGAGATTTTCCTGCCTATGTTTTCCTCTAAGACTTTAATGGTGTCATGGCTTATATTTAAGTCTTTTATCCACCTCAAATTTATTGTTGTGTGTGGTGTAAGTTGGTGATCCAGTTTCTTTCTTTTTTTTTTTTTTTGCATGTAGCTGCCCAGCTCTCCCAACACCATTTGTTGAAGAGGTTATTTTTCTACATTTTATGCTTCTTCTCCCTTTGTCAAGTATTAATTGACCATAGAAAAAGACTTGAACAGACACTTTTCTGAGGAAGACATACAGAAGGCCCAGAGACATATGAAAAGATGCTCAACTTCATTAGGTATTAGACAGATGCAAATTAAAACCACAATGAGATACCACTTCACACTGGTCAGAATGGCCATCATAAACAAAGTAACAAACAGCAAGTGTTGGAGAGGTTGTGGAGAAAAGGAAAAGCTAGTGTACTATAGGTGGGAATGCAGACTGGTGCAGCCACTGTGGAAAATAGTATGGAATTTCCTCAGAAAACTAAAAACAGAACTCCTTTTTATCCAGCAATTTCACTGCTAGGATTATATCCTAAGTACCCTGAAACACCAATCCAAAAGAACCTATGCACACCAATGTTCATAGTAACACAATTTACAATAGCCAAGAGTTGGAAGCAACCTGGGTGCCCATCAGTAAATGAGTGGATCAAAAAACTGTGGTACATTTACACAATGGAATACTACACAGCAGAAAGAAAGAAGGAGCTCCTACCCTTTGCAACAGCATGGATGGAACTGGAGAGAATTATGCTGAGTGAAATAAGCCAGGAGGTGAAAGACCAATACCATATGATCTCACCTTTAAGTGGAACCCAATCAACAAAACAAACAAGCAAGCAAAATGTAACCAGAAACATTGAAATTAAGACCAATATGATAGTAAACAGAGGGGAGGTGGGAGGGGATAATGGGAGGGAAGTGGAGGAGGGTTTTCAGGAAGAACTATAAAGGACACATGGACAAAACCAAGGGTGGGTGGAAGCACGGAGAGAGGTGAGGGGGGAACGGGTAGGGGTAAATGCAGACAACTGTACTTGAACAAAAATAAAATAATTTTTATTTTTTTATTTTTATTTTTTATAGTACACAGAGAAACATTTTATTTTATTTTTTGTGCCTTTTTAAAAATTTAATAAATTTTATTTAGTTACTTTTCAAGTACATTTTTTAATCTATTTCTCCCATCCCACCCACCCCCGCCCAGTCTCCCCCCTCCCTCCCATTTCCCCCCCCCCCAGTCCTCATCCCTATGTCTTTCATACTTGTTCCTCAAAATCCCTCCACCTTTTTCCCCTTAAATTCCCTTCCCTCTCCCCTCTGGTCGCTGCCCACTTGTTCTCTATTTCAGTGTCTTTGTTTTTATTCTGTTTGCTTGTTTGTTTTATTCTTTAGCTTCCTGTCAAAGGTGAGATCATATGGTACTTGTCCTTCAATGCCTGGCCTATTTCACTCAGCATAATGCTTTCCAGTTCCATCCATGCTGTTGCAAAGGGTAGTAGCTCCTTCTTTCTCTCTGCTGCATACAATTCCATTGTGTATATGTACCACAATTTTTGATCCATTCGTTTACTGATGGGCACCTAGGTTGCTTCCAACTCTTGGCTATTGTAAATTGTGCTGCTATGAACATTGTGGTGCATAGGTTCTTTGAAATTGATGTTTTAGGATTCTTGGGATATAATCCTAGCAGTGGAATTGCTGGGTCAAAAGGCAGGTCGATTTTTATTTTTCTGAGAAAATTCCATACTGTTTTCCATAATGGTTGTACCAGTCTGCAATCCCACCAACAGTGAACTAAGGTCCCATTTTCCCCACAACCTCTCCAACATTTGTTGTTTGTTGCTTTGTCTATTATAGCCATCCTGACTGGTGTAAAGTGGTATCTCATTGTGCTTTTAATTTGCATCTCTCTGACAGCTAATGATATTGAGCATCTCTTCATGTGTCTCTGGATATTCTGTATGTCCTCTTTGGAGAAGTGTATGTTCAAGTCCTTTTCCCATTTTTTAATTGGGTTCGATGTCTTCCTAGAGTGGAGTTATGTAAGTTCTTTGTATATTTTGGAGATTAAACCTTTGTCTGAGGTATCATTGGCAAATATGTTTTCCCATACAGTTGGTTGTCTTTTTAATTTAATACTGTTTTCTTTAGCCATGCAGAAGCTTTTTATTTTGATGAGATCCCATTTGTTTATTCTTTCCTTTATATTCCTTGCTCTAGGGGACATATCTGTAAAAATGTTGCTGCTTAGAATATCTGAGATTTTCTTGCCAATGTTCTCCTCTAGGACTTTAATGGTGTCATGGCTTACATTTAAGTCTTTTATCCACCTTGAATTTATTTTGGTGTATGGTGTAAGTTGGTGCTCAAGTTTCATTTTTTTGCACGTAGCTGTCCAGTTCTCCCAACACCATTTGCTGAAGAGGCTATCTTCACTCCATTTTATGTTACTGCCCCATTTGTCAAATATTAATTGACTGTAGAGAGTTGGGTTGATTTCTGGGCTCTCTGTTCTGTTCCATTGGTCTATGTGCCTGTTTTTATGCCAGTACCAGGCTGTTTTGATTACAGTGGCCTTGTAATACATTTTGATATGAGATATTGTGATCCCTCCTACTTTGTTCTTCTTTCTTAAAAGTGCAGCTGCGATTTGGGCTCGTTTATGATTCCATATAAATTTTTGAAGTGTTTGTTCTATGTCTGTGAAATACGCCATTGGTACTTTAATAGGTATTGCATTGAATCTGTATATTGCTTTGGGTATTGCTTTGGGTATATTGCTGTCCATCTGTATATGGACATTTTGATGATGTTAATTCTTCCAATCCATGAACACGGTATATGTTTCCATTTGTTTGTGTCTTCCCTGATTTCTTTCTTCAGTGCTGTATAGTTTTCTGCATACAGGTCTTTTACCTCCTTGGTTAGGTTTATTCCCAGATATTTTATTTTTGTTTTTGCTATATCGAATGGGATTTTTTCCTTGATTTCTGCTTCTGCTGATTCATTGTTTGCATACAAAAATGCCTTTGATTTCTGGATATTGACTTTGTATCCTGCTTTTTTGCCAAATTCATTAATTAGTTTGAGCAGTTTTTGGGTAGAGTCTATAGGATTTTCCATGTACACTATCATGTCATCTGCAAACAGTGACAGTTTTGTTTCCTCCTTTCCTATTTGGATGCCTTTTATTTCCTTTTCCTGCCTGATTGCTGTGGCCAAAACTTCTAATACTATATTGAATAGAAGTGGTGACAGTGGACATCCTTGTCTTGTTCCTGATCTTAGTGGAAAAGCTTTTAGTTTTTGCCCATTGAGTATGATATTGGCTGTAGGTCTCTCATAAATGGCCTTTATTATATTGAGGAATGCTCCCTCTATTCCCACTTTGCTGAGTGTTTTTATCATAAATGGGTGTTGTACCTTATCGAAAGCTTTTTCCGCATCTATTGATATGATCATGTGGTTAAAATCCTCAACAAAATATTGGCAAATCGCATCCAACAATATATCCAATAGATTATACACCATGACCAAGTGGGATTCATCCCAGGGATGCAAGGATGTTTCAACATTCGCAAAACAGTAAATGTAATTCATCACATAAACAAAAGCAAAGACAAAATAATTTTTAAAAAGAAGAAAAATAAAGTGTAGAAGAAAAAACATTCATGTACTTTACACTTTATACCTAATTGTTCTAGGGGGCTAGATCTACTTGATTTAATACAATAATCACTGTGGGGTTCTCTAGTTTTTGATGGTAGGCAACTGATAGGAGATTCTTTGAAAAGGGGCCTAAATTATTCCTGTTTTTGCTCACTCTTTTCCTGAAGCCTTCCCAGACTTCTCCAACCCCAGCCCCTTCTTAGGCCTCCATGTATTGAGATCAACACAGACCTACTTGCATGGAGGAAGAAAGGAGGTCCAGGACACCAGAGCAGCAGAGATGCAGATATGAGGCAGCCTGACTTCATCTTGGGTTGTAGGCAAAGGCTTCTGGAAGAGCTGACTTCTGAGACAGAAGTTTCTAGGAGAATGGGAATTAGCCAGTCTGAGAGTCAGGGAGAGTACATTTTCTGCAGTCTATCTAATCTTCACTAATGTTTACTCCTACCCCTGGGGCAAATGGCTTGCTGACTTATAGTAGAAGCTCAGACAAAATCATAAGTTAACACTTACTTCAAATGCAATGGACACTTTAAAAGGAAATCTATTTTGTGTGTGTGAGTGTGAGTGTCCAGGGCAGTATTTGAAAGCAAATGTTTATCAAACCTATGGCCATTTCATCCTCAGAATATTGTTAAGCCAAATAGCTTCATAAGATTTTTAAAAGGATTAGCAATGCATATGAATAAGACCAGGTACTGTAATTATTCTTGAAATGTTTTCTCAGTGGGCAATTAGAGGATTAACCATACAATTTGATTCAGTGTTCAGACATTTTACGTACTGTACTTACTAGGCCTAGGAGAGTCACTTAGCTAAGAGATTTACCATCAATAATTAAACTGAAGGTGCTACTGCTCAGAATAACAGCAAAACTTAATGATTTCTGTGTCTTCAACATCACAGAGAATTTCAGCCCTCCTTAGCATTTCATAATCATGTTATTAGTCCTATGTGGATGGGCAGCATTCTAGATCAAAGATTATGCATATATACACAAGTTTTATATACAACCTAGGTAATTCTTATATAAGAAAAATAGCAAGACTGAAGGTTAATTGTGGAACAAGGAATAATACTATGAATATTATTAATTCAGTGAGCAATGAATGGAAGTTGTTCTCTTAAAAACAAGCTTCCTGCTACTTAACAAATGAATCATTCACATTAGGATAGTAGCTTTTTCTACATGTAAATTCAGATTTCCCCAATCAAGATTTCAGCTTCAAGCTTGGCATCTTCTATTTCCTTTAGATAAAATGTTCTTTGAAAATAATGAAACTCTTTACAATGAATATGTATACAGAGGTGGTCAAAAGTAGGTTTGTTGTTCATATGGAAGAAAACATAATTATTACACTAGCTTTATTAACTCAAAAGAATGTCATATGCAACTGTAAACATACTGTTGCCAACCTGTGTGTATCTGTATATATAATATATATTATGTATAATTATATTATATATATATCCCTAAGGACCTTATTTAAAACAATTGCTACCTTTTAAAAGTTAGTTATGTTCTGAAATAAAATTATGAAGACTGCAGCTATTCAAGTTGGTTATTCTCACATGTGCCCTATTTCTCCCTTGGAAGGCATGCTGTGCCAGAATGGATGTGGTCATCTCTAGCATTGTTTAAAGTACTTTCATTTTATGGATAACGTTGGGATCCGATTTATTTGTAAATTGCAAGTTGCTTGTCACATATGACAGGGTAAGAGGGGCCTAAGACAGATTTGAGTTTTGTCTGCTTCTGCAGAGGAGGGTGAGAGACAGACCCTCTCACAAATCCCTGTCCTCACTGGCCCCCCTTGGGGTTTGGATTTTCCCTCATCCTCATCTTAGATCCAAACCAAGATGAGGCAGCCAGCCCCATCTTAGTAAAGTAGCAGTGTCCAGCTGTTGCATTACAAATACAAACTCTTCAGTTTAAAAAGGAAGCCTCACATAGTCACTTTTACCTCCTAGTCAGTGTGTGTGTTTTGACATATTTGTGGTTGTGTGCACTCTGTGCAGAGACAAAGTCCAGTTGTTTCCACTGTGCTCACTGGAGATGGAGGGCAGGCTTGCATGTGGGAGTGTCTGGGTATATTCTTTTGGTTGTCTTCTGGAAGATAGTCAAGAGCAAAACTTAGAGGTACGCTGAGCAGGGGCTGTGTAACCTCTAGCAAGGTATTTCCTATCTATTATCTTCAGTTTTCTCATTCTACTTGTCGATAATTACACTACCTTGCAAGGCTGTGGCAACATTTAAGTTCAGTGTTTCCAAAAGTATATTCAATTCAACATGTATTTATTAGTTACCTGTTTAAATATAGCTCAGTAGACCCTACTGTCTGAATATAATTTATATTATAACTTTCCTTTGGCTGGCTTCAGTTAAATCTGTAAACACAAATAAATAAAACTTAGCCAGCCAAATGTTGCTAAAATGGTGAAGACATCTGATCACAAAGTGATATAATGAATGGGAAAGCATGTAGAATAATGCTTAGAATATTGTACTCACTTAGTAAATGCTAGTTGAATTAGATCCTTGTAAGGAAAGGATATTTTTTATTTAGTGTGACAGGAAAGTATTAAAAGGTACAAAAATCTACACTAATCCTCCACTAAGTGTTATTTCACAGCAAGCTTAGAATGGAGTGCCCCAGAGATCATTACCTTCTAGGAGCTGCTATTTGTTGGATTAGGTTTGATTTGTTTTCTAGCAAATTCAAGAACTAAAAATCTTAGTACCTACAGAGGGTATCCATGGAAAAACATCAATGAAACAAATTCTCCCTATTCTCTGAATCACTTCCCAGTAGTGAGTTGGAAAGTCATGTCCTGAGTGTATCATGAAACTCATGAGAGACAATGGCTCGCTAACAGTGACCCAGGGAGTTCATGGGAGCACAAGTTTCCTCATCAACATTACTATACCCATTCTGTGCCTCTGAGGGGAGGGGAGGATGAAGTGCAGAATAAAGGCTCTGTTTTCTCTCAGGGCTTACTGTCTAGCTGGTGAAATAGGACCTAAATGTAAACAGCTCAATAACAGTACAAGAGAGCATATGCTCAGGGTTCGAGGAGTGGAGCAGGAGGTGTGGGCTACAGTGCAAGTCCCACCAATAAGGCAGCACCCACTGGGGCCTCAGGTTCATGTATCCCATGTGTGGGAAAGCATGACAGAAGGTTCAGGGAACTGAGAAGGTCATTTGAGCAGGGGTCAGATTTGCATAGAGAGAAGTGAGCACATATCTCAGGGCATCTATAGGGCAGGAAGGGAGAGGTGTGTCATCACTTGGAGAGTGAGTTACGGTGGGTTAGAAAGAGAGATGCTGATGAGGGGGCTGGACAGGAGACACTGTAGGAACAGCAGGTGGGTGTGCTGGGGCTGGGCATGGAGGAGGCCACAGGGACACAGAAAGAGGTACTGAGGCAAAGGACATTATGGACTGGGAAGGATTAATAGGACTTGGTGAGAGACACAGTGAAAGTTGGCCTTAAGGTTGTTGCCCTGGAGCCTTGGAAATCATGGTGAGGAATAGGGAACTAGAGCAGGGTGAGACATCTGGGTGAAAAGATGGTGATTTTGCACAAAATCACCATCTTTTAGGCATGAGGGGCAGCATCCAGGTGGTGAACCCAGCTGAGTGCTACTAACTTCCTTTGTAAACATCCCCAGTGTTACCACTTCTCCCATTTGCCTTGGTGTCTGCATCCTTCTTTTTTTTAATTTAAAAAAAAATTAAATATTTTTTATTTTATTGATTATGCCTTTACATTTGTTCTATTTACCCCCTCCGTTCCCCTCCACCCTGCACACCCCTCCCCCACTATTCCCCCCCTTTAGTTCATGAACACGTGTCTCAAGTTCTTTAGATTCTATATTCCCCTACTATTCTTACCCTCCCCCTATCTATTTTCTATCTACTGTCTATGCTACTTATTTTCTGTACCTTCTCCCCCCTTCTCCTTCTCCCACTCCCCTGTTGCTAACCCTCCATGTGATCTTCATTTCTATGGTTCTGCTCCTGATCTAGCTGTCCTCTTAACTTGCTTTTGTTTTAAGTGTGGTTGTTAATAACTGTGAGTTTGTTGTCCTTTCACTGTTCATATTTTTTTATCTTCTTTTCCCTAGATAAGTCCCCTTAACATTTCATATAATAATGGCTTGGTGATGATGAACTCCTTGAATTTGATCTTATCTGAGAAGCACTTTATCTGTCCTTCCATTCTAAATGAAAACTTTGCTGGATAGAGCAATCTTGGTTGTAGGTCTTTGGATTTCATGACTTGGAATACTTCTTTCCAGCCCCTTCTTGCCTGTAAGATCTCTTTTGAGAAATCCGCTGACAGTCTGATGGGAACTCCTTTATAGGTGACTGTCCCCTTCTCTCTTGCTGCTTCTAGGATTCTCTCCTTCATTTTAATCTTGGCTAATGTAATGATGATGTGCCTTGGTGTGTTCCTTTTTGGGTCCAATTTCTTTGGGACTCTCTGAACTTCCTGGATTTCCTGGAAGTCTATTTCCTTTGCCAGAATGGGAAAGTTCTTCTTTATTATTTGTTCAAATAAGGTTTCCACTTGTAACTGTTCCTCTTCCCCTTCTGGTACCCCTATAATTCGGATGTTGGAGTGTTTAAAGATGTCCTGGAGGTTCCTAAGCCTCCCCTCATTTTTTTGAATTCTTGTTTCTTCATATTTTTCTGTTTGGTCATTTTTTTCTTCCTTCTGGTCCACTCCTTTGATTTGAGTCCCAGTTTCCTTTTCATCTCTATTGTTTTCCTGTGCATTACCATTCATTTCAATTAGTTTAGCCTTCATATGTTCCTCTAATTTGTGACTAAAATCAACCAATTCTGTGAGCATCCTGATCACCAGTGTTTTGAACTGTGCATCCGAAAGTTTTGCTATTTCTTCATCACTTAGATTTATGGGCTCTGGGGCTCTGAGTTGTTCTTGAGCCATGTTTTGATCTGTCTGCGCCTGTTACGTATGAGGAGAGGCGCCTTGGGCATTCACCAGGGCAGGGCCACCTAGGTCGCTGGTTTGTGATGCTGTTTGTGGGGTCAGAGAGGGCTCAATGGCGGTCCTCTCTGCTCGCCCAGTAGGCCTCCCCGCTCACCCCCCGCCTGCTTATCCATGCGCAAATGTGCAAGCCGCAGCCCTTCACCAGCCGCCGGGGCCTGCGCAATCTGTCTCAATGCTCACCTCTTCTGTGGTTTATCTGTGTGCAAATTCGAGACCAACTGCAGACAGTCAGCTGCGCCTCTTCCCTGGGTTCTGCCTGTAGCTAGCCTGCTCCTGGAATCCGCGCCCTCAGCTGCCTGTGCACCCCCCGGGGGATCTTTTTGGCTTGACCCACTCTGCTGCTGGCTTCACCTCTCTCACCAGTTTAGCTGAGCAGTTCGCTATTTTTGGACTCCGTATTCGATTTTCTGTGTGGTTTGATTACGTTTATTGTTGTTAAAACTTTATTGTTTTTAGATTTGGTTGTGCGAGGACACAAAGTATTTCCACCTATGCCTCCATCTTGGCGGAAGTCCTGCGTCCTTCTTATTCACCCTCTGGATCTTCCCAGTTGCAGAGATCTTTCTAAGATACGCGCTGGGTTATATCACCACTGCAACAAAAGCCCACTACTACTGCTCAGGGTCCACACTGAAAACAGAGTGTTTCCAGAGGCTGACAAGGACCTGGCCTGGGCCTGCTTGTTAGGGCTCAGCCCCTCTCTGCCATCGACCTGGGACTCCAGCAATGTCAAACTGCCTGTGGCTTTCCATGCCACTGGCTTGCCTGCTCCAGTGGCCTCTCTTGGACTGGATGCCCAATTCCCTTCTGGTATTTGCACAAGGCTCCCATCAGGCCAGGCCTCCTCTCTGATCTTCCTTGCCCCTCTGTGTGCTCCTTCAATGACCATGCTGATCTGTCCTTACTATTCACCTGTCCTGACTCCCTCCCCAGACTGGGAACTCAATAAGGAGCATGGCTTATTTCTTCTTATATTATTAACCCTAGGGGTGTGTCTCTGCCAAAACATACACTCAGTACATGATGAATGAATGAATGCCAGGAGGAAAGAGTTGGACCGAGACATGTGGTAAAGGGCAGGTGGATAGCTGGCTGCTGAATACCTGTGCATCTGACTTAAGGAAAAAATAGATGGTGAGGAGTAACTTTTGGGAAAAGACACTTAGAGACTGGGAGGAAAGAGTTTAAAAAAGGAGAGTACAGTCTAGAGTGGCTCTTGCTGAAAAAAAAGAGAAGGCAGCTCAGTTGACAGGCAGTTCAGGGAGTATGGACAAGTCAAGATCAGTGTTCTGGATCCCCAAAGAGCTGACAGGGCAGTAAAAGGGGTTTACAAATGAGCATAGCCACTCTTGAAATGGACGCAGAGTAAGACAACAGAATGCTATTGAGTAGCTTCTTTCAAATTGTATTCCAAGGAGGTTCTATGAGATGTTAATAGGTGTTCTACTTAAAAATTATTTTCTCGTCAAGTTAATTTAGTCAGTGATGGGTTGCTCCTGCAGAGCTTTTCACAGCCTTTGGTGATAACATGCATGCTCTCCTGCAGGGAAAGAATCTTGTGAGATTTTGAAATGTTACTGCCAAAGGGGTATTTTAAAGAGGAAGAGGTGAGAAACACTTGCTCACATCTTACTGATCTCTGCTTCTTCAGACATTGTTTGGGAAACAATACATATGAAATCTAAGAGGGAGAGGCACACAGGTTTGGGTTCCATGGGCATTGGTTTGGGCTTCTTGCCTTCCTCCTGTTTGAATACTTACAGGCTTAGCACAGCACTGACAACCTTCACCATCTAGGGTTTGACCCACAATGGCCAGTCCTGTCCTGAACATGACAGGGAGAATATATGAGGACTCAGAACCACTGGTGGAGAAGCCTAGAGGCTGCCACATGGGTTAAGCCCCAGCACCCAATTCTGTGCCATGTCTGCATGTGTCATCTCTGCCGGGACTTCTGTGACAGTAAGTGTGTGCGTGCTCTCTGTCAGCCACATGCTTTGCTTGCATGCACTTCTATTTCTCTGCCAACAGATGGGCTCTTTGTGCTAGACTGACCAGCTCCTTTGGCCACAGGTAAGCAGACCAAGTGTGGACACCTCATTTAAGCTGAGCCAGAGTCTTTGCCTAAAGATTTAGAAGCACGGGGTTTGTATCAGACAATGTTGGGAAGGAAGCTGCAGGTTGAGCATAGTGGGGTCCCTCAGGTGCAGCAGTACACACCTGGATGTATGGAAAAGGTCAGGCAGGGCAGGGGGAACAAGAGTGAGAGTGAGAATGAGCAAATGAGTGAGAGAGAGACAGAAAGGCAAAGAGAGAAAGAGGGGGAGAGAGAGAGAACAGAGAAAGTTGTGTTAAGATTTTCAGTCTCCTGTCAGGTTCTGGGAGAGACCCCGATTTTCTCACAGGAGAGAAATCTTTTTCTACCTTGTTTGGAAGTAATTTCTTTGGGTGGGTGGTGGTTTTCAGGATCACACAGCTTTAGGAAATAAAAGAATAAGGTTAATAATGGTCAACATTTACTGAGTACTCACCATTCATCAGATGCTATGCTAGCATTTTCTATGGATTTTCTCATTTGAACTTCAGAGTGGATATTATAAAAATCCCCACTTTATAGTTGGGGAGACTGAGACTTAGAGAAAGTAAGTCACTAAGCCAATGTCACAGAATTGGTGGTGGGTTGTGCCAAGACTCAAAGTCAGAGGGTCTCCCTTAAGGCTGATGTGGATATAGAAGAAGAATCTGGAACTTCCTGCTGAGACTGGGGGGAGAAGATGAAGGGAGATGAGGCACAACTGGGAACCAGGCATGTTTTAACATGGCTTATCCAGGTAAGTCCATAAAATGCCTGTGGAATTTATCAAATGTGTAAGTTCCTAAAAATTGTTTGTTTTGAAAATAGTGGATGGTGCTGCATTTTTCAGTTAATGGTGAGGTCAGTGGCTGAGCTTCTTCTGAGGATATGGAGGGACCAAGGGCCGAGGCATCTATGGGACATAATTTTCTCAGGAAATCATAGAAATACTGAAGAATTTTGAAAGTGCCCAAGCCATGGGGTGATTGAAGTAATTTGACTTAAATTTTTAGAGGCAGGGACACTTCCCCCTCCCTCTGTCATGATGATTTTAGTAACTCCCTGTTTGTGCCAGTTAGTTCTGTTTTTCTTTTTTACTAAAAATAATCTCTAAGGCAGCTCAGTGAAACTTCAGGGCTGGAGCCCCACCATAAACCTGGGCTTGTTCAGCTCTCCCTGTCCACAAAGCCAGCTTTTGTTAACCTTTGTTAGTTTTCTCCTCACAAGGCACATAGCTGATTTTTGGCTGGGTCCTTGAAACCCTTCTTCAAACTGCTTGTGATTCCAATGATGTCATTTTCTAGAACCCACTGTCCTTGTGACTCCCCTTGGAGCACTTATGTTGGCTTGAATGACATTTGGGTACCTCTTGGGTGCTTCTCCCTATTCCTACATATTTTAACATGCCCTTCCCATTCTGGAGACCCCTTTTGGTCACTGAGGTTTTAGATGCCTTAAAGTAAAGAATGCAAAAGGAACGAATAGGATGGCTTTCAGACTGATTGGGGTGGATGGGGATGACCTCATCAAGGGGAGATTTTCAGTTAGACCTTTAAGGAGGTGGGAAGGTGACGGGGCATGAAAAGTAGGAAATTAGCTCAAAGACCATGAGTCTTGCTTCTTAGCAGAATGGCCAAGTAAGTCTGCTCTCCTCTAAGAGGTGTAAAGAAACCTCAGGGGGCTGGATTGGGAACTTTTTGATGGGCTTTGATAGAAGAACTGTAAACTTGGAAGAAGATACAGATCCCTAAAGATGATGACAAGTGAGAGACACAGATTGAGGGGAGTATTAGCAAGGCTGATTCCTCAAGGCCTTGAGTGTTCAAAAGCTGCAGGTTTGGAGCAAAGGGAAGAGTGAGGAGGGGCAGGCCCATGCTTGGGCAGTGCGGGTAATACTAACAGAGGACAGGGAGAAAGGCAGCTGCTCAGCTATGTTGTGCTTCTGTGGTTTCTGTCAGAAGAAACTATATCTTCATGCCCCTGCCGGAGAGCTTGTGTGATTAAGAGGTAGCCCAAGCCCAGAGTTCATGACATGGACATGAAGAAAGTCTCAGGTGGAGAGAATAAGAAAGCCACAAATGGCCGTGAGTGAGTTTGCCATGTGAATCTGAGCATATTATTACTTTTCAGACTGTGATGTGCTCACAGAACCACTGTCAGCAGACTTGGAAACATCTCTGAGAATGAGAACTGTTCAAGGAGCAGGAAGACGTCCCACTGTCAGAGAAAGTCTAGGCCAATGCAGTCATAGACCACCCCCCTTCAATAGCCTCTTCTAGCATTTTGATATAAGCATACAACTTACCTCGGTTCCCCAGCTTCTGAGGGTGTTGAGTGCTGTTTGTTCCTGATCCCTTTCATATATTGCACCTCTGCCAGGAGTCCTGGTCCCAACCAGTACAACTTTTACAGTTGTAAAAATATTTTAATTAAAACATTTAAGATCCAGTGCTGAGACAAGGCCTAACTTTAGTTGGCACTTTCTCTGTGCAGAAACAGTTCACCAGTGTATGTAAATACTGCGTCTTATTTTATATTTAATATAAACTTTTTTGTCCTGAAGGAGCTTAATGTGTCCCCTTCATAATTTAAACTATTCTTTAGAGTTTCATAAGATCACAAAACACCATGTTTATATCTACAACTTCTTTCTTTTTTTATTAATTTTATTTAGTTATTTTTCAAGTACAGTTTTTTGTCTATTTCTTCCATTACAACTTCTTTCTCACTTGCACCTTTCATCTCCTCTCCTTAAAGAAAGGCCAGTTGACATCATACTCTCTGTTGAAAAGTCTGCTTGAATCCAGACAGACTTTGGAAAAAAAACCAATCCCCTGGAACCATCCAGACCCTGTGGACTGTGCCAAGAGCCTGGACAGCCTCCTATACTTCTACCCTCCTCAGGGGTGGGGCACCAATGCCAATGCTTTGTCCACAAAGAATATCAGCTCTCTTACGGTAGGTACTGTGAATACAGCTAAAAACGGCCTTCAAGTTTCGGGCAGTGTCATAGTGTGGTTCATAGTAACTCAATGTGTAAACAAACCAGTGTTTCTCAACACCAGCACTCTTGACTCTGAGGTTGGATTTTTTTTTTTTTTTTTTTTGCTTAGGGTGAGGGCATCCTGCATGCTGTAGTATGTTTAGCAGCATCCCTGGTTTCTATCCACTGGATGCCAGAAACACTTCCTTCCCAACTGTGACAAGTTAAAATGATCCTAAACATTGCCAAATGTCTCCTTAGGAGATGGCAAAACATAGACAAGACACCAGACATTGTTAACACTTTATATTCTGCATCAATGGAGACATGATTCATTTCCATTTATTCCAAAAATTACATAAGAGAAAAATATGGGGCCTCCAGTGTTATCATTTCAGATAGATCCTTAAATAAAATATAATTGTGAATATCTTGAGTTTGAATTAATAATATAACACTTTCAAAATAATAGATGTATCTGTCCTACTATATCTAAGAAGTCTTCCAGACTTGAATGCTGTAAGTAGTTGCACTGGGGCTTTTTTGTGGTATTATTCTCATCCCACTTTGAGGATGCTCTCTGAACATGAAAAATCTTTTGAATCAAAATGTGGAAAATCATGTAGACTTGTTCTAAACTTCTAAAAAGAATCAGTCACCTGAATGTAAGTTTTGCATGTGTGGGTTTAAGTGAAGCAGTTTATGTAAGATGGGCACATTAGTTTGTTAACCTAAATTGACAAAGGCATTAAAGAAAGGGATAGTTTGTTTCAACAAATCAGGAGGTATTGACAGGAGATAGGAAGATACCATCTTATTTTGTCAACCCATTGTGGAATGGGCCTGGGAAATTACCTTGATAACACTTTGTGACTCTCCGCCTTTCAGACTCCACAGTTTCAAGATAAATTTTGACATTGAATTCCTATATTCCCATATTACAATTTTTCTACTTGAAATGCCATTTCTGTGAGTTGTCTTGCACATCTAGTTACTTTGAAATCAGTGAAGGAAACCACCCTTAAGATTACAATAACAACAGAGAACACAATTTTCTCCAACCACAAAATGTCCCTAATTCATGCAGTGGAGGTCCAGGATGGAGAGAGATGCACAGAGGGCCTTTATACAAGCTGGGAAAAACTGTTGTTTGGATCAATTCCACTTGTCAT
The DNA here is from genome assembly GCF_021234435.1 of Artibeus jamaicensis. Lineage (NCBI taxonomy): Eukaryota > Metazoa > Chordata > Mammalia > Chiroptera > Phyllostomidae > Artibeus > Artibeus jamaicensis. The sequence goes on from NW_026521765.1 coordinate 292,127, forward strand.
ATTTTTCCATTTGTAAAACAGAAAAAGTACAGGGGATTGTTCTTCCCTCGGGGGGATGCTGGGAGCAGGGGAAGCAGGCCCATGGAAACCTTTAAGCACCTCAGAGATATGGACAACCTTTAACTACCATTGAGTTAGAAAGTCTGCTATGTGATGAGAATCAAATTACATCGCTCTTCCAAATCAACAGGAAGTAGATTCTTAAAGATATCATGGTTGGGTCTTGTGATCCAATATTATTAAAAGAAATGCCATTCTTGTCCTGACTGGTGTGGCTCAGTTGGTTAGGCATTGTCTGGTAAAGCAACAGGTTGCTGCTGGTTTAATTCCAGGTCAGGGCACATGCCTGGGTTTTGGGTTTAGTCCCTTGTAGGGGTGTATAAGGGAGTCAACTGAACAATGTTGCCCTCTCACATTGATGTTTCTCTTCTTCACAGCTTCCTTTTCCTCATTCTAACAAATAAAAGGGATGACTTTCTCAAGAGAGTTGGTCTCCAGGCTCTCCTTATCAATGAATACAAGTTCAAGGGACCGTTGCCACAGTGTGTGGATGGCTGAGTCAGGTATAGGCCCTCCTTTCCCCCCGACATTATGTAGAATCCTATAAGGGCCCTGGCTTGGTGTGAAAGGCACACATTGCTGGCCCTGCATCCCTTCTGGCCTTGGTGTGATGAAAAGTAGGTTGGTATTGCCAACATTCCTCCTTAGGTTGGCTCAATGACTGCTTTCTTTCTCATCCTGGAGCATCTCCCTTCTGTGGTGAAAGGCTGGCTCACTTCCCACATGAATGAGGCAGTGGATATTCAGGGAACTCTTCACTTAGATGTCGCTGAGTTTGAATTTTCTCCCCCACACATGTAGTGTGAGAGCAAACTAGCCATGGAACTTTGGACAAGGTACTTGAAATGATAAGGACTTATTTTTTTAGCCGTAAAAGGAGAACAATACATTTATTTATTTTTAAAAAATATATTTTTTTCACTATGCTATTATAGTAGTCCCATTTCTCCTCTCCCCAAATCCCCTTCCACACCGCACTTTCCCTCCCACCAGCATTCCTCCACTCCTTAGTTTATGTCCATGGGTCATACTTATAAATTCTTTGGCTTCTACATTTCCTATACTATTCTTAACCTCCCCCTGTCTATTTTGTAACTACCATTTATGCTGCTTATTCCTTGTGCCTTTTCACCCATTTTCCCCCTTACCCCTCCCCACTAATAATCCTCCATGTGATCTCCAGTTCTGTGATTCTTTTCCTGTTCTAGTTGTTTGCTTAGTTTGTTTTTGTTTTTGTCTAGATTAGATTGTTGATAGTTGTGAGTTTACTGTCATTTTACTGTTCATATTTTTTAAATAATTTTCTTGTTCTTAGTCTTGTTCTTTAGTCTCTTCAACATTTCATATAATAAGGGTTTATATAAGTCATTTAGCTTGACCTTATCTGTGAAGCACTTTATTTGCCCTTCCATTCTAAATGATAGCTTTGCTGGATAGAGTAATCCTGGATGTAGGTCCTTGCCTTTCATGACCCGGAATACTTCTTTTCAGCCCCTTCTTGCCCATAAGGTTTCTTCTGAGAAATCAGCTGATACTCTTATGAGAACTCCTTTGTAGGTAACTGTCTCCTTTTCTGCTTTTAAGATGCTCTCCTTATCTTTAATGTTAGCCAATGTAATTATGATGTGCCTTGGTGTGTGCTTCCTTGAGTCCAACTTATTTGGGACTCTCTGAGCTTCTTGGATTTCTTGGATAGAAATCTATTTTCTTTGCTAAATTGGGTAAGTTCTCCTGTATTATTTTTCAAATAAGATTTCAGTTTCTTGCTCTTCCTCTTCTTCTGGTATCCCTATGGTTCAGATGTTGGAATGTTTAAGGTTGTCTCAGAGGTTTATAAGCCTCTGCTCATTTTTTAAAATTCTTGTTTCTTCATTCTGTTCTGGTTGAATGCATATTTCTTCCTTCTGCTCCAAACTGTTGATTTGAGTATTGGTTTCCTTCCCATCACTGTTGGTTCCCTGTCCATTTTCCTTTAGTTCACTTTTCATAGCCTTCACTTTTTCCTCTATTTTGTGACAATATTCAACCAATTCTGTGAGCATCCTGATTACCAGTGTTTTGAACTGTGCATAGGTTGGCTATTTCTTCATTGCTTGTATTTTTTCTGGAGCTTTGATCTGTTCTTTCATTTGGGCATGTTTTTTGTCTCAGTGCACCTGTTATGTTGTAAGGGGTGGAGCCTTAGGTATTTGTCAGGGTGGGTCTACCCACATCACTGTGTATGGTGCTGTATGTGGGGGAGGGGTCTGAGGGGAACAGTGCCACTTGTTCAGCTCTCTGTTTGCTTTCAGTCATTTCATCCACTACTCACAAGCAAATTGGACCCTTCTGGTGTTGATTCCCAGGTGGGTGTGTTTGTGTATGTTCTAGAATCCTGTGGGTTTTTCCAGTAAACTCTCCTGTGAGACTGGGAGTTTTTCCCACTGCTGTAACACACACAGGTTTTTTCAGTCAGAGGTTTTGAGACTTTATTTCCCTGTGCTGGAACCCTGGGTTGTGCGGTATGTCTCACTGCCCAGTTGGTCCTCTCGTTTATCTGCACGCAAATGTGGGACTGCCTGCTCTGCCAGCCACTGCCTGCCCTAGTCCTCCAGTCTCTGCCTTGCCGCAACTCCTCTGTACCTGGTTGCTGGTCTCCACCTACTGTTCTGGATGAATGTTTCTTCTTCAACTCCTTGGTTGTCAGATTTCCATGTAGTTTGATTTTCTGGCAGTTCTGGTTGTTTTTTGTTTTTAAATTTGTTGTAGTCCTTCTTTGGTTATGTGAAGAGGCAGCGTATCTACCTATGCCTCCATTTTGGCCAAAAGTCTATCTAATGTAGTCTTCACAGCATTCTGAGATTGGAAGAGATACATTTAGATGTCTTCTACTTCCAACAATTGATCACTTTGAGTTATTAGAGCAAGTGGGTACATGTGTCTGCAAGAGCAGATGGATTAATTGAATTCAGGACCAAGAGGTTGCCTTCCCTTCATTTGTGGAGATGTATTTTATTTAAATATTTTTTAGTAACTGAGCCTCCGTAACACATTGAGGGCACCTTTGTCAGAAACAGAAGTTTGTAAAACATGGCCCTCAAGCAAATCCAGCCTTCTGCCTTTTTTTTATAAATAAAATTTTATTGGAGCACTGTTTCACTGATTCATTTACACACAATCTGTGGCTACATTTGTACAACAATGGCAGAGCCAAATGGATGGGACAGAGACTGCAACTTCTAGAAAGCCAAAAATATTTATGATCTGGACCTTCATAAAAAACATTTACTGCCCTCCAGTCTTGAACATTATCTATCCAGTGATACTTAATGAGGCTCCAACACACCAGGCTCTCTACTAGGTGTCAAGGCATATAGAGAAACCAGACACAACTATTTCTGGCTTTGAAAAATTTGAATCCTGGTAAGGAAAACCCAGAGGCTGTTGTATTAAAATCAAAAGCAATTATACAAACAAGAAGAATTGCTGTATTTTTTAACATACCAGTAATGACTATTCTGTCCTGTTCTCTTTATTGTACTTGTATAGGATGTGGCTACACAGTTAGTAATATTTGTTGTGTATCTTATTTCCATACTACATTTCAATTTTCCTCAGAGCAATGCAATGTCTTTCTCTCAGTGTGATAAAAAATTAAGAACTTTATTCATGTCATATCCCTTCTTAAAACACTCCATTTATAACCAACTTTTTTTGGGTGACAGGAGGCCAAGCTCTTTTCTGTGGTTACCCAGGCCTTCAGAAATCTGGTAACTGCTTCTCCCTCTCAGACTAGCCATCTCTCATACTCTATGTGTGCCTATAGTTTCTTGCATTTTTTTTTGCTTCTTGTTTTTAATGCACACTCTTATTTTGCCTGAACACCCTACTCCTTGTTTCATCTCCCCATCAATCCCAACTTTCTTTTCAAAGCCCTCTTGCAGCATCACATCTTCTGAGTTCCTTTTAGGCAAAGATGTTTAGACTCTCTTTTGTAGGACAACCACACTTGGTATATAATTTGACTCCTTCATTTATCATACAATATTGCAAATATTTGTCTGTCAGTGGTTATTAATGGCAGGAGGGTAGGAGCATCAGTTTTGTTCTCAAGAAAACATCTGGAGATGTCTAGAGACATTTTTGGTTGTCATAACTTGGGGAGGAGGTGCTCCAGTGGGTTGATGTCAGGGATGCTGCAAAACATCTTCCAAGAGAGGGCAGACCCACTTTAAAGGGTGATCTGGCCCCACATGCCAGTAGGGCTGAGGCTGAGAAATTCTGGTATACCTTTCCTATTACACTGAGTTTCTCATCATCAGGGATTGAGTCTGTTTAACCTTTGTATGTTTAGGGCCTGACACATAGTAGGTTCTAGAATCTTGTTAGAGGAATTAATGTCTTCTATTTGTTTTCCTATCTGAATGTCTCCTTTCTGAAATCCATAGCACAGAGCTAGATTCATAGCAGGTGCCAATAAACACTTGTGGATAAATTGTT